>NW_028261259.1:8131783-8233126 GCF_057802395.1 Ceratotherium simum simum
TAAAGGAATCCTGAGAAAAAAAGAACAAAGCTGGAGGTATCACACTCCTGATTTCAAAATATACTACAAAGCTATAGTAACCAAAACAGCATGGTACTGGCACAAAAACAGACACACAGATCAATGGAATAGAATCGAAAGCCCAGAAATAAACCCACACATCTATGGACAGCTAATCTTTGACAAAGGAGCCAAGAACATACAATGGGGAAATGAAAGTCTCTTCAACAAATGGTGTTGGGAAAACTGGATAGCCATATGCAAAAAAATGAAAGTAGACCCTTACCTTACACCATACACAAAAATTAACTCCAAATGGATTAAAGACTTGAATGTAAGACCTGAAACTGTGAAAGTTCTAGAAGAAAACATAGGCAGTACGCTCTTGCGCATCAGTCTTAGCAACATCTTTTCAAACACCACATCTGACCGGGCAAGAGAAACAATAGAAAAAATAAACAAATGGGACTACATCAAACTAAAAAGCTTCTGCACAGCAAAGGAAACCATCAACAAAACGAAAAGACAACCTAACAATTGGGAGAAGATATTTGCAAACCATACATCTGATAAGGGCTTAATCTCCAAAATATATAAAGAACTCATGCATCTCAACAACAAAAAACTACCAACCCAATTAAAAAATGGGCAAAAGACCTGAACAGACATTTCTCCAAAGAAGATATACAGATGGCCAACAGACACATGAAAAGATGTTCAAAATCACTAACTATCAGGGAAATGCAAATCAAAACTACAATGAGATATCACCTCACGCCCGTCAGAATGGCTATAATTAACAAGACAGGGAACAACATGTGTTGGAGAGGTTGTGGAGAGAAGGGAACTCTCATACACTGCTGGTGGGAGTGCAAACTGGTGCAGCCACTATGGAAAACAGTATGGAGATTCCTCAAAAAAATCAACGATAGAACTACCATATGATCCAGCTATTCCACTGTTGGGTATTTATCCAAAGAACTTGAAAACACCAATTTGTAAAGGTACATGCACCCCTGTGTTCATTGCAGCCTTATTCACGATAGCCAAGACTTGGAAGCAACCTAAGTGCCCATCAAGGGACGAATGGATAAAAAAGCTGTGGTATATATACACAATGGAATACTACTCAGCCATAAGAAACTTGATGAAATCCAGCCATTTGTGACAACATGGATGGACATTGAGGGCATGATGCAAAGTGAAATAAGTCAGAGGGAGAAGGTCAAATACCGTATGATTTCCTTCATTAAGTAGTAGATAATAACAACAATAAACAAACACATAGGGACAGAGATTGGATTGGTGGTTACCAGAGGGGAAGGGGGGAGGGAGGAGGGTGAAAGGGATAATTGGGTACATGTGTGTGGTGATGGGTTGTAATTAGTATTTTGGTGGTGAACATGATGTAATCTATGCAGAAATAGAAGTACAATGATGTACACCTGAAATTTTTACAATGTTATAAACCAATGTTACTGCAATAAACAAAAAATTAAAAAAAATAAAATAAAATAAAATAAAATAAAATAAAATATAGGCAATCAGACACAGGAAAAAAAAAAAAAAAAAGATATGCATCCTAGTGGATACTGTTAAAAACTCTGTCCTTTCAAAGTAAAGACAACAGTTCAACAGTTAGTTGAGAAGGTACCTGCTTTGTAGATATGGTTTTTAAAAGAGAGGTTTAAAAATATCTCCATTCTGTTACCATTGAGCCTCCTTATTTGGAAGAGTTATGTTCTGTCAATTCGTCGCTGACACTGCATGAGCAAGAATGAACCAGTGCTCCCAGGGGAAGGACAAGGTGAGGTTTCTGCAGCCTCTGGTCGTGACATGTTTGGGAACCTCTCAATGCACAACCTTGTCTTATGTGTGTCTCTTGAAAGACACCTTATTTCATATAGATTGTTGATTCATTAGTTGAACTCTCAGCCAACAGCACTATCTATAACGCATGCCTGAAGGAAGCTCATCTAACACAACCATTTTCTACGAAAGGCCCATCACAGGCTCCTTGTGCTTACGAACACTACACAACACTTCAGCACTACGTTTGAGGGCCATTCTAAAGAGCAAAAGCACCAAGGAGAAGCACAAAAGGTGACAAACGTAGCATTCCATAGATTAGAAAAAGGACATTTGTTGACATGAGAATTAAAACAAGAGTTTTAATACTGTAATAGCAAAAACTGGAAACAACCCAAATGTGCACCAAAAGAAGAACGGTCAAAGGAGATGTCGTTTACTCATACTAACATGTAACAGTGAAAAAGAATGGCATAGGTCCAAGGAAATTGTTACAAAAGTATCTCCAATGTAGTTTTGAGTGAAAAGAGGAGGTTACAGAACCAGGTCCATGTCTCACAGGAACAGGTCTGCCTGAGGTTTGATCTCCAAGTAGCTCTATCAAGCCTAATGCCAACTGCTGTGAAAAAGGAAACAAAAATTCTGTTTCTGGAATGTGCTATTTGCCTAAAGAAAATCTTGCAAGCATGTGGCTGGTAGGTTCATCTAAAAGGACAGAGAGCTGAGACTTTGCTGAGCTTACAGAATAGGATTTACGAGTTCTTTCATTCCCTGATTCCTAAGGAATATTTTTAAGTAAATGTCTGCTTGTGTGACAACATTTCACGTGAGACTCGCTTGCATTATAACCTGGTAATGAGGTTGTGGGGCTTAGCTAACCATTACCAAGGCAAAGTTTTGCTGGCTCTCCTCTCTACCAAAAGCAACCTAAAAGTTGGGCAGGACTATTTTGGGTTAGCTGGTGGTATTTGGGCTGGTTTGCAGCACACACACCCAAGAAGTCTCTCACCTCTGGGCCTCTGTACTTGAGGTAGCCTCTGCCTAGAACCTCTACCCAGGATGTGTAAATGGCTCACTCTTCATTTCTTCATGCCTTGGCTCAAATGTCCTCTGAGAGGTGGACACCAAGACAGGATTAAACGGGCAAGGATTTTATGAGGGGAAATGCTTCTGTAACAGAAAATGGGGTGGGGGAGCCTGGCAAAGTGGGAGAGCCATCAGGCCATGATGCAAGTCTGACTCTAAATGAGGGGGAGATAGAGGGAAGGATGGGTCCAAGTGTCCTACACTGCTGTATAGTCTAAGGAAGGCTTAGGAATGCCACTGGGGAGTCCTTGAGCACAAGCAGGTCAGCAGAGGAGTCCATGCCTCCCAGGAACAGGTCTGCCTGAGTGTCTATCCCTGCCTCACTCACTGATTCAGAGCAGTGCAAGGGAAGCACGACCTCAGTGCAAACACAGGATAGATCTCATAGCTCAGCAGACTACTGACTTCATAGCTTTGGTTAATTATGTTTGCTGCAGGTGGAGGCCTTTGAGGAGCAGTCTCCTGGATACCATATCTTATCAGTCAGTTTTCCCTGATCACTCTCTGCAAAACAGCCCCACAGAACAGTAAAACATCAACCACATTTCACCAAGAAACAGTAAAAACACATTTCAGACTGGATACAAGGCACATTCCAGGACAACAAAGTAATCTGAACTGGTGTTGGGAGTAGATTAAAACTGGATTACTTCTAGGGATCAAGCCATATCAAGAGAAAGAGAGAGAAGGAAACAAGGGAGGGAAGACAGAGGGCGTTGACCCTCAGCATTTGGGGCTAGTATTTGGCCATGTCCATCAGGGATCATAACCGGCTGCAAGACATCCTACAAGCCATAAAGTCAAAACACCTCATTCATTTACAAAAATGCATTTCATGTATTGACTTTTGTTTTAACCCGTCCCCTCATTTCAGACAGGAGATCCAGAAAAGGGAGACAACTACTCAGTAGCAGAACCAGGGCTAGAACCCAGGGCCCCAGACTCCTGGTCATTCATTCAGGAGGGCACCCCTTGTTCCTGGCCGCCTGCCAACCTGTAGGAGGACAACATTGGTGAGGACAACCTGAAGGAACTGAAGTTCTTGCCTTCACAGAAGTTCAAAGGAGGTGCTTGAGCTGGATCTTAGAGGATGACTAGGAGTTTGCCAGACATCTGAAGGGCATTGGAGGCAGTGCGTGCAAAGTAGGGAGGCCTGAAACAGCGCTGGGATCAGAAGGCACAAGTGGAGCCCTCTGCTCAAGTGGATGAAGTGCTGAGGAGCAAGGTGATCTGGGGAGGAAGATGCACTGTGGAAGACAGCGGGGAATGCCTGCAAGGTTTTTGGCAGTGAATGCCAATAGGAAGAGCTACACTCTAGCTCACTGTGGGTGGAGCAGGGACTGAGTGGCCTAGTAGCTGATGGGGGCGGGGAACGCCCACAACAAGGCAGGGAAGAGATGATGATGGACAGTGGCAAAGGGAGTACACAGGGCAGGGGAAGGACTTACCTGGAGATGCGCGGAGGGCGCCACCCCTCCAGCGTTTCCCAGGCTGATGCCAAGAGGCAAAGGGCCTCGTGACAGGAAAGCGCCCTGCGCCTGCCCGAACCGGGCAGATGCTTGGGAAATGTGTGCTGCGCGGGGAGGGGACAGCGCTCAGGCGGAGCTGGAGCTCAGAGGAAGGTCATGCACCAGGTGGCAGGGCCAGGACCTGGGCCCCATCCACCACCCTGAGGATTGCAGGTCCCTGGCTCCGCCCAACCCAGCCACCCCCCGTGGCTGCGCCACTGGGGGCCCTCAGCGCCTCTGCCTTCAGCCAATAGGAAACCTGGTGGCGGGCACATTCACCAGGGCCTGGGGTCAAGGGTCACACAAGTTGGCCTAGCCTGGTGGCCTGAAGGCCTGAAGGGGCGATGGCGCCGGCGGCGAGGGCCCGGCTGGGGCGCCGGCTGGACTGCCCGGGGCAGGGCGAGGGCTCTGAAAGGCGGCCCTGTGCTAGCGGAGCCGGCAGGAGGCGGCCGAGGCCGGGGGCACGCCGTGGGCCTGTAGGTTGGCGAGCGCGCAGCCCGCGCCGACCGCATCCTCGTGGGGGCTGCAGCTTTTCGGGGCGCAGGTTGCCCCCGCTTCGTGCTGCCCAGCTCCGGGCCGAGCCCCGCCCCGGCTCGCTGCCACGCTGCCGGGTGGAGCCGCTGCCATCCCGCCTGGAGCTGGAGCGGAAGGAGCGGGCGGCCCCTCCCTCTGCGCGTTCTGCCCGCCGCCGCCACTGCTCCTCCCCGTGCCCTTGGTCCCTTGAGAAGCTGCCACGCTGGAGGGTGAGACTCTGGGAGGGCGTCCGTCGAGCGGCCGCAGGCACGGGAGGGGGAGGCAACAGGGGCGCTGCCCGCCTTGATGGAGGCCCGGAAACGGCGGGTTTGTGGTGGCCCGCGGCATCCGCACCTCCCCAGGGGGTCGGGGTTGTCCCCACAGATCAGGGAGCAGAGGGAGGCTCAGACAGGTCAAGGGACAGGCCCCAGGCCCCACAGCTGATAGTGGTACGTACAGTGGGCTCCGCACTCGGGCGGTCGGCCCCGGAGGTTCTGATGTTAGGACAGCCGGCTGCAAAAGCTCCGGGACCTTGCGGGCCGGCTGGAGTCGGTGGACCAGTGGGAAAGGAAGCGTTAACTGGAGCAGGTACAGGGATGAGCGAGGAGGAGCGGAGGTCTGCACACACTAGGGTGTTTGCACAGGAGGCGTCTGCCTTGACTCAGGTTTGAAAGGATGGCAGCAGAGAGCGACCTGCGGTGGCTTCTCTTGGAGCCAACAGTCAGAAGAGCAAAACAAGGTGCTTAGGATAGGTTCTTGTTGGGGATGCTTGTGGGAATCTCGATGCGGGATGAAAAAGCAGCATATTGGACCAGTTTGGCTTCTGACTTGTCTGTCAAGGGTAACAAGTGATCTTGAACTGAAAAGGGGAGTTCA
Source organism: Ceratotherium simum simum (assembly GCF_057802395.1). Classification (NCBI taxonomy): domain Eukaryota; kingdom Metazoa; phylum Chordata; class Mammalia; order Perissodactyla; family Rhinocerotidae; genus Ceratotherium; species Ceratotherium simum. Next base: position 8,137,576 of record NW_028261259.1, read on the forward strand.
AGAGAAACGGGGCATTGAAGCTCCAGAGGAATGACAAGTTGCGTTGTTTTTTCCTTAATATTGAGTTGTAAGAGTTATTTATGTGTGCTGGATAGAGGTCCTTTATCATATACATGATATGTGCAGATATTTTCTGCCAGTCCACGGCTTTTCTTTTGATTTTCTTAAGTGTCCTTTGAAGAGGCAAATGTTTAAATTTTAATGAAATTCAGTTGATCAGTTTTTCTGCTGTGGATTGTGTTTTTGATATGTGTAAGAAGTCTTTGCCTAACCCAAGATCACAAAGATAGTTTTCCTATGTTTTCTTGTAGGAGCTTCATAGTTTTAGTTCTTCTGTTTAGGTCTATGAGCCAGCCATTTGAGCTGGTATTTGTGTATGGTGTGGGGTAGGGGCCTTTCTACATGTGGATATCCCATTGTCCTAGGATCATTAGTTGAAAGACTATCCTTTGCTTATTGAATTGTTTGGCACCTTCTTCCAAGTCAGTTGCCTGTAACAGTAAGGGTTTATTTCTGAACTGTCAGTTCTGTTCCGTTGATCTATATGTCTAACCGTATGCTAAAATTATGCTCTTTTGATTACTGTAGCTTTATAATAAATTTTGAAATTGGGAAATGTAAGTCCTCCAGCTTGTTCTTGTTTTTAAAAATTGTTTTGTCTATTCTGAGTCTTTTGATTTTCCAAATAAATGTTAGGATTAGCTTGTCAGTTTTTGCAGAAGTACTTGCTGGGATTTTGGTAGGGATTATGTTGACTTTGTAGATTGATTTGGGCACAAATGCCCTCTAAAAATTCTTTTGTCTTCCAATCCATGAACGTGGAATCTCTCATTTAAGTAGGTCTTTAATTTCTCTCAAGTATGTTTTGTAGTTTTCAGTTTACAAGTCTTGCATTTCTTTTGTTACAGTTATTCATAAGCATTTTATCCTTTTTGATGGTATTTTGAATAGAATTGTATTCTCAACTTAATTCTTGGAGCGTTCCTTGTTAGTATATAGAAATACCTTGGGTTTTTGTATATTGACCTTCTATCTTTTGACTTTGCTGAACTTGTATATTAGTTTTATATGTTGTTGTATATTCCTTAGGATTTTCTACATACAAGATCGTGTTGTCTGGTTGTCTGTGAATCAAGACAGTTTCACGTCTTCATTTCCAATTTGGATGCCTTTGTTTCTTTCTCTTGCCTAATTGCACTGGGTAGAGCCTTCAGTACAGTGTTGAATTGAAGTGCTGTCCGTGTTCTGTTCCTGATCTTAGGGAGACAGCATTCAGTCTTTGACCATTGCGGGTGATGCGAGCTGTAAGGTTTTCACAGATGCCTTTCCTCAAGTTGAGGAAGTTCCCTTCTTATCCTACCTTATGCGGAGTTACTTTTCTTTTTTAAAATCCTGAATAGGGACTAGATTCTGTCAAATGCTTTTTGTATATCTGTTGAGGTGATCATGTGATGTTTGTCCTTTATTCTGTGACTAGGATATATTACGTTAGTTGATTGTTGGATGTTAAACCAGCTTGCATTCCTGGGAGAAATTCCTCTTGTTCTTGGACAATAATTCTTTTTCCACTGGGTTGGTTTTGCTAACATCTTATTGAGGATTTTTTTCGTGTGATGTCTTTGACTGGTTTTGGTATGAAGATATTCCTGGCCTCACTGAATGAGTTTCTGGAAAAGTTTGTGAAGAATTGGTGTTATTCCTTAGGTAAATGTTGGGTTAATTTACCAGGGAAGTAAGTCATCTGGGTCTGGACTTTCCTTGGTAAGAAGAGTTTGTTTTATTACTAATTTAATTTTTTTAAGCTTGTTATGGGTATATTAAAATTTTCTGTCTCTTCTTGAGTCAGCCTGGGTAATTTGTGTCTTTCCAGGAATGTGTTCTTTCCTTGTTAGTTATCTAATTTGTTGGCATAAAGTTGTTTGTAGTATTCACTTCTGATCTCCCACAGTTCTGTAGGTTGGTAGTGATCTTCTCTCTTTAGTTCCCGATTTTGGTAATTTGCATTTTCTCTTTTTTCCTTGGTCAGTGTAGCTGAAGATTTGGCAACTTTATTAATATTTTAAGAGAACCAAATTTTGGTTGAATTCATTTTCACTATTGATTTTCTATTATCTGTTTCATTGATTTATAGTTCAATTTTTACTATTTCCTGTAATGCTTGCTTTGGGTTTAGTTTGCTCCTCTAGTTTCTTAAGGTGGAGGGTTTGGTTAGTGTTGAGGTCGTTTTTCTTTTGTAATGTAGGTATTGGAAGCTACATTACAAGCTTTAAACTTCAGTTTAAAGCTCAAATTATGAGTTTGTCTCTAGGCACTATTTAGCTGCAGCCCATAAATTCTGATATGTTGTATTTCCTCTGTCTTCATTCACCTTCAAGTACTTTTCAGTTTTCTTTAGAATTTCTTCTTTGACCCTGGAGTTATTTAGAAGTGTTTAATTTCCAAATATTGATGGTTTTCCTAATTTCTTTATTGTTTGATTTCCAATTTCATTCTGTTGTGGTTATAGAACATACTTTAATTTCAATCCGTTGAAATGTATTGAGATTTTGTTTTTTCGCCTAGCATATGGTCTATCCTGAAGAATGTTCCATGTGTGCTCTAAAAGGATGTGGATTCTGCTGTTGTTTGGATGGAGTGTTCTAGAGATGTCAGGTCAAGTTTGTTGATAGTTTCTGGGCTAATCTATTGTTTGCTCCTACTATTATGCACCACCCAGGCAGCTTCAGTGTTCCTCATTAGCCTCTCATTGTTTTCAACAACCATCCCAGGAGGAAAGGCTGTTTGCTCTTGGTGATATCTGCATCAGGTCAGAAAAATAGAGCCTTGTTATTGTGGTCTTGCAGGGAACCACCAGGCAGAACAAATGCGAGTTCTCTGGGAGTGGGGCTTTGCAGTTGTTCCAATCCTTTTCTGCCTCCCCCCGTGGCTGCCAGATTGCTGATTTCCACTGAAATTGTGAGCTGTTGGTGTTGAGGGCTCCTGCAGAGCTGAGGAGAGGTGGATGGGACTAGGTCAGATTAAAATGCGACCAAGCTTGCTGTTCTGACTGAGAGTCAGCTGCTTTCCTGGAGTGAACCTCCCCCAGATTGCTTGAAGTCTTTGGTTCTTTGTCAGAGTTTTGAAAAGTGGATTTTGACAGTTTCCCCGTGTTTTTGTTGCTCCACTATTTTCACTGACGTTGCTCAATCCATGTCCTTTGAATGTAGTTACGGATGTGGTTGGATCACATCTGCCGTTTTGCTGTTTGTTTCTTTATGTCGTTTTTATCTCTCTGCTCTTCCTTTGAGGCCCTCTTTTGTGGTTAATAGGTATTTTTCTAGCGGACCTTTTAAATTCCTTTGTTGGGTGTTTTACTATATTTCGTTTGTTTTTTTTAGTAGTTGCTCTTGGGATTAAAATATGTGTCTTAATTCATCACAATCTACTTCCGGTTTTTAGTGACCTAATCCTGAGGAAACTAAGGCAACTTTGTTCCAACATTGCTCCATTTCCTCCTCTCTCGTTTGTGTGGTTGTTCTGATATATACCACATCTTTATACATTTGAAGCTCAGCAAAGCAATTTATAATTATGATTTTGTGCGATTGTCCTTTAAATCTCTTAAGGGATGAAGATAGACAAAATATATTTGTGCAGTGTTTTATATTTACCTTTATAATTACTTTGACTGATGTTCTTCATTTCTTCTTGTGATTGTTACTGACCATCTGCTGTCATTTCCTGTCAGCCTGAAGGACTTCTTTAGTTCTTGTTCAGACGCGTCTGCTCTCAGTGAATTCTGTCAGTCTTTGTTTGGTCATGTCTTTATTCCAGCTTCAATATTTTTTAAAGTGTAATTTTGCTGGATATAGAAGTAATGCTTTGTTGACAGTTTTTGTCTTTCAGACTTTGAATATGTCATTCTATTCGTTTCTGGTCTCCATAGTTTCTGATGAGAAGTGAGCCGTGAATGTGATTGTTGTTGCCTTGTACCTGATGAGTCCATTTTCTTTGGATGCTTTCCAGAGTTTGTTTTTTAACGGCTTAACTGTGTTTTGTTGAGCATCTGTGATCTGTAGATTTATGTTTTTCATAAAATTTGGTGGGTTTTCTGCCATTCTTTCTGTAAGTGTTTTGTTCTACTTTCTTTCTCTCTTGCCCTTCTGAGACTCCCATTTCCTGAATGTCAATACACTTGATGTTGTGCCACAGGTCTCTGCAGCACCATTCGTTTTCTTTTTCAGTCTTTTGTTTTTCTATTTTTCAGAATGAATACTTTCTATTGGTATTTCTTCAAGTTCACTGATTCTTTCTTCTGCCATCTCAAATCTGCTGTTGAGCCTATATAGTGAATTCTTTATTTGTTATTTTGCTTTACAACTTTAGAATTTCTATTTAGGATTTTTGTGTTTGTATTTCTGTATTCAGCGTCCGTATTTGTCAAGTCATTGTCATCATGTATTCATATGGTTTTTTAACATGGTCTTAAAATAGTCTTTGAACAACAGTTCATTGAAATCTTTGATAAATCTAACATCTGGGTCAACTGTGTGTCAGTTTCTGTTGGCTGCTTTTTTCCCCCCGGTATATGTCACTCTTTCTTAATTATTGTATTTTTTTTTGTTAAAAATTGGAGTTTTTCATGATATATAATAACAACTTTGTATTCTGATATTTTTCATACTGAGGTTTTTTTTTTTCTTTTTTTAAATTTTTATCGACTTGATTTATAGCCTCAGCCTCCTGGGCTGTGCGTGGCCACTGATGTCTTTGCTCGGTTTCTGTTTTGTCCCCCTCCCTCTTATTTTTTTAGCCTGACTTCCTGAGGGTTGCCCCCAGTCTGCATCCCTTTGTGGTCAGCCAATGATTTGCGCTGAGGTTGTGCTCAAACACCTTGAGCTTCTAAGGTTTCTACCCTCTACCTTTGATTGTGTGTAGGTTGGAACCACATCAAAGTTCAGCCTGTTCTCCAGTTTCCTCATCTTTACTTTCCACTGGTGCTCAGGTCTCATCTGTCCATTCGTTCAGTTTCTCAGTCAGCCGTGGATGTGGGCAGAGGCTTCTGTTGCTCTCTCTTTTCTAGCATCTTCCCATGAAATTTCTGGCTGGTCTGCTTCTCCTCTTGCCCCAATCAGGATTGCAATCAGACTCATCGAGGTGTGCATTGTACTTGTTTGTTTCCTACTAGTTTGCTGATGGGCATGAGTTTGCACCCTCCAGTTTCAACATCCAATGTAAGTCTGTGCTTTCTGGCAACAAAGCTGAAGGTTTTCATGGCCAGCCCTGCCCTGTTCAAACTTCTGTGCTAACTGAGCTGGGGCGGACGGAACAGCACAAGACAAGAAGTCTGAAGACTCCAGCTGTTCTTACCTGTAGTTCTCGCAGTCTTCTGTGAATAATTCCTCAGTTTATTTGTGTTTTATTGATTTATCAGGCTGTGAAGTGGTGTTTTTTAAATAATTTTGTCCATTTTTGTAGTTCTTTTTTGGTGAGAGCTTCACTAACCTCTTCACTCCACCATAGTTGGAAGTGCTCTGCTCGCACTTTATTATAACACACATTACTGAATGCTGACTCTGTGTCAGGTGTTGTTCGAAGCCTTTTCTCATACTAGCAGATTTAATAACACAGTAGGTCCTCACCAAGTATTTGTTGAGTGTTGAATCAACAGCTACTACAAGCAATTAAAGAAAGCATAGAGTGCTGGACATCCTTTGTGGACTCGCTTCTTTTCTATGTTTCCTGCCGTGTGGTCCGGGGCTGTCTCCAGCCTCCCCAGTGGGTTGTTTCTGTGGAGCTAGAGCCGTTCCCAAAGGCCAAGGAACTGACCTTTTTGACTCACACAAGGATGCATGTGTATATGTTCCCTGTGAATGTGAGGAGAGAAAATATCACAGGGCAAAAGGAAGGATATGTCACTTTGTGATGACTTGATTAAACAAGTCACCAACAAGTCAAATTTAAAGGAAATATTTAGCTAGCTTTCTTCAGGCCATGATGCAATTAAAAAAATAATCTTTTTTTTTTTGCTGAGAAAGAGTCACCCTGAGCTAACGCATGTGCCAATCATCCTCTATTTTGTATGTGGGTCGCAGCCCCAGCCTGGCCACTGACAAGTGGTATACGTTTGCATCCTGGAACCGAAGCCAGGCCGCCCTAGGAGAGCGTGCCAAACTCACCCACTGGGAACTAGTCCACAGGGCCGGCACCCCCGCCAAGAAAATTCTTCACATTTGTTCTTTATTGGTCAGCTGGCTTTTCCTAAGGATTAGGTTTATATATAGTCTCTGAGACTGACTACAGAGGCCTGTGATAAACTGTAAACACCCAACAGACAGTGGGGCGTCATTTGGGTTACCATAGAATTTGTCGTCCAGTTTGTTCGAGAGTGAACTTTGGGACATCAGGTGTAAGCTAGGACTACCCCAGGCCACCCGGGAAGGTGCTCACTCTGGGTTTTATGGGAAAGGAGCCGATTCTAAAGCCAGTCTGCCTTTGGCTTCAGCCCTACCGAATCCTCAGTTTCCTCATGCGGCTCGTGAAAGGGAGGATTGATAACATCACATCGCGTTTGGGTGAAACACCCAACAGAGTCATTGGGCTGTGAATGTGTCACTTTTGCTGTGGCTGTGGTATGAATGGTTCTTCATGGCAGGTCTTTGAGAATGTCACAGTGCAGCATCAGGGTCAAGAGGGTGCATTCTGGAATCAGACAGACTCCACTTCTTAGCCGTGTGACTGTATTAGACAAGTTACTTAATCTCTAGGAGCCTCGATTTTCTCCTCTATCGACTACTCCTCTTACTACCACCAGTAATGATAATGAGTACATGCCGTCGCTCTTACACATGAAGTCAGGTACTATTCACTGTAGGGGCTTTAGCTCTATTAACTCATTTAGTCCTGACAGCAACCCAATAAGAGAGATATTATTCTGAACTCCAGTTCACATAGAGGGAAACAGTCACAGAGAGGTCAAGCAGTCTGTGTCAGGTCACACAACTGGTCAGAGTCTACCAGCTGTAGACCCTCTGGTGTTGCGAAGATTAAAACGAAGGTTATGTTCAACTTTACTGCTTTGCGAGACTGTGTCTTGGTGAATGGGGAGGATCTGATAACTAGATCCTTGGGTGAGTGTGAAGATGAAATGAGATAGTGCATCTCAAACACTTAGCATGTAGCAAACATTCCATAAGTGTTGGTTGCTGTGTTAATAGTGTGTGTTCTTGGAATGGGTAAACAAGCTGCCATTTATTGCTGGAAAAACTGGACGTCCCAGATCAGTGAATGCTTTATGGGAACTCTTTTTCAGATTTCACCTGCCGCCTGTGGCCATGGATTCACACTGCTGTCCTCTAAAAGTAAAGATGGGACGAAAGTTTGGGGGATGGAACTCAACAGAGATTCTCAGTTTGGATTTGACAGGAGCCAAAAAGAGAAAATTGAGGCTCTCCCCTTGGCTTTTTCTGCTGTGATTCGCTGAGGAAGCTCCCTCTGATTTTCAAGAATCTGATGACATAAAGCAGACTGTAATAACAACATAGATGGAGTCTTGAAAGGCACATTGTTTGGAACTATCTGGACTAGATTATTTTCAGCCTGTTTGGTAAAGGTCCTTTGCTGATAAGTAGGGATGTTATTTTTTGGCCCCAGAGTGATGACCTTTGTTTCCTAACTTGAGATATCCTGAGACACTCTACAGTGACTAGAATGTGGTCTGGGCAAAAAATTCAATGAAAGCCTTAAGATGGAGGCTTTATTCCAGATATTTGAAATTGGATTATAAAATGTTAGAAATGATTTATGATATTTTCAAAAGTAGACACTAGTCAATCAATATTATGAGGACCATATGAAACATTTTTTAAAATAAAGGAGAATTACCCAGAAATACATACTGGACAAATCTTTCTTTTCATTTTTTTCCCTCTTCCTTCATTTGTATGCAAATGTCCGTTTATAGAATTTTGATCACAGTGTATATTTTGTTTCCTGCCTTTTTTCACTGAATTTCATATCAGAATCCTTTTACCCTTAGTATTGAAGTCTTTATTGGCTGTACGATGCCAAATGACATTTCTTTTTACCTTTTGTTTTGAATGATTGTAAACATATGCAGAGTGGATGGAATAGGATAATGCACCCCATGGACCGTCACCAACTTCCACCATCGTCAGCTCATGACGATCTTGTTTTACTCATTTCCCCCATGTGATCCCTCAGCAAATTTGGAGCAAATCATAAGAAAATTGATTTCATTCATAAATATTTCAGTACATATCTAAAAAAATAAGGACTGAAAAGAGTGGTAAGTATAGCATCACACCTAAAAATAATGAACAGTGTAATCCCTTAATATCAAATACTTTGTCAGTGTTCAAACTGACAGTTGTCTCATAAGTGTCAATAGATTTTTATTTTATTTTAAAAATTTATTTGAATCCAAAGCCAGATAAGGTCTAGACATTGCAAGTGGTTGAGAAGACTTTTATAGTCTTTTAAGTCTGTTTGAATCTTTTTTCCTTGAAATGTATTTAATGAAGAAATGACATTGTTTATTCTATAGAATTTTCCAGTCTGCAGTTTGTTGAATGCATCCCTGTGGTGCTGTTTGACATGATCCTCTGTCCTCTGTATTTCCTGTCAATTGGTAGTTGGAGCTAGAGCCAGTTTACCTTTCAATGTTATATAGTAACATTTCCCAGGCCCTTAGGGGTCTATGCAGATAGTAATGGGGGATGTGAATCACTTGTCAGTATTTTAAAGTACTTCATATTTTCAGCTACTAATATGAGCTAACAACATTGTCCATTTTCTTTGATTTTGCCTAGAATCACATCATCTCATTGTGATAAACCAGTTATTTCATGCAGATCAAAAGCTTTGTCTGCAAATTATATCGGTCACTGATGAATATGGATGGACAAGTAGATTATTATAACAGTCATAATGCCATTTATTAGGTAGATGAGATGTTTTTAAAGATGGGGATCATAGGAGAAGATAGAGGGTCATTAGTGAGGAGTATGTTGAGAACCAGTGCGTTCGCAAATCTTCTCCTCAACTCCAGCCTCCACTGTAAATAGTGAAAAGTTCATTGTTTAAGACCTGTCAGAGGAATTCCCTATGTAGACCAATCTGGCCTCTCCAGTAGGATTATAAAGAACACTAAGCTTCTTCTTTAAATCATTTATTTATTTATTTATTTTTTGTGAGGAAGATCAGCCCTGAGCTAACATCTGATGCCCATCTTCCTCTACTTTATATGGACGCCACCACAGCATGGCCTGACAAGTGGGGCGTCGGCGTGTGCCCGGGATCCAAGCCAGCGAATCCGAAGCGCAGCGCGCCCACTTAACCGCTTGCGCCACCGGGCCGGCCCCAAGTTTCTTCTTTAGAGTGACTTCTAGACAACATTCCCTCTTACTTGCTTATTTAAAAATTAAAATTTTCTGTTTTGAATACATAACATATTTGCATAATTCAGAATCGTAATGGCGCCATAGAACATATGATGAAGAGTCTGCTTTCCACCTCTGTCCTCCCAGCATCATGATTTTTCTCCTTGTCGTTAACAGTTTCCTGTTTATCCTTCTGGAGAGATGTAATGCATGTGCAAACAAATGCATCTACAAATGTATTCTTTTTGCTTCCTTTTATTAGAAGAGGAGTCATATAATATGTGCTGTTCTTCACCGTACTGAGAAATCCTAGTGGCTATTGCAGAAAGTTGCTATTGCTTTTACTTTTCTGAAAAATTCAAATGGTGTGAAATGACATGTGAAGAGCTTTCTTTAATAAGACTAAGGATGCTTTTCAGTAACCCCATGTATCATGGAGGCAGTGTGGTGCAGTGGGTTGGACTTGGGGACTTATGTGGTTTGAGTAAGTCGTTCTGATCTCACTGTGTAACAATGTGGGGGTGGGGCAGTGTCATCTCTCATGTTAGAAGTGCTCTGACTCTGCATCAGTGCACTCGCCCTGGTTGTGTTTGTTTCAGCGAGGGGAGACGCGTGTGTTTTGGAGCTCTCACCTGTCCCACTGCCTCTGGACATACCTCAGGAGACACAGGTGCTACAGGTCTCCTGCGGCAGAGTCCACTCTCATCCTGACAAGACAGTGAAGGACGTGAATTGACCTGTTCAAGATTGATGGAGGGTGGGGGACCACTTTCTTGCCATAGGGCCTGAAGTGACCCATTTGATTGAGCCACATCTGATTGTGAAGCTTTGGAATTTCCCGAGCAAATCAGGAGCATGGCTCAAGAGACTGTGTTGGACAGACTTGGCTGACTCTTTTCTGTTCTCTGCTCTCTGTGGTTCTTGAGAAATCTCAGGTATTTATAAACATGACAGCGTACACCAGGCAGCCTCATCAACGCCTGCCTTTGTTGTGAAGTCGCTGAGCTGGGCTATGTGTGTAAACGGCTTTTCTACTGTACTGAGAGAAGCCTGTTTGCTAACACTTCCTCCAAGACGCGGGGCTTTCAGAGTCCAGGCTCTTGGGTAACCCCGACCGTCTCAAAAAAAGCGGTTATTCCAGGGAAGGCCAACTTGACGAAATTCATCACATTTCATTTTCTGACTTAGGGTGCTTTGTAGGAAAAGGCGAAGGTGGTGATTAGGAACTCTTTCCAGAGGGGCCTTGGCCTTGAGGGCAACCTGGTGACAGGTGCAAGGAATGGGGTGTTATGAGTGGTTCGGAGGATTCAATCAGAGACGTAAAAGAAACTCCACTCCAAACAAATGGACTGAAGGTATTTTTTATTATATAGAGGATAGTAAAGGCGATAGTCCTCCAACAGATCTGAATAGGTCAAGTAATAAGAGGGAAAAATACCAGCTCGATCAGAAAGGGAAACACCAGATCGACTGAAGGGAAATGACACAAGTCAACGGGAAAGAGAAACACCAGGTTGACTGAAAAGAGAATACATCAGATCAATTACTTCACAATAAATCAATTACTCACAACATCCACACCCCACTGCTGGGAGAGTCCTGTCAATCGACACGGCTGGTTGGGAATCATACATCCTGGGCAAGGCGTCCCTTCCTCAGGTAGAACTCTCACCAGGCCTCGCTTTCCAGCTGTTTATATAAGCAGTTACAGAGTTTACAGAGCAAGTATTCAGTGTTTCCATGCACAAAAGATTATCAGTGGTGTACGTGCACTGAGCCCCCTGGCTATTGTCGCAGCCCAGTAGTTGTGTACGTGCATTGTTTTTGTGGTTTCGTTCCAGCCCGGCACAGATGGCCAGTCAGCCCCAGGTTACGGCGCCCAAAGGGCCTTGAAATTTTTACACATTGCAACTATGTCCATGGGAGAAGGGCCAGTTCCCACCACGCAGAAAGCAGCTTTTATATTTCTTTTTGTGCTGCTGGCTGTAGGTCAATGGAGTGGCCAAACATGGCTGTACTCATGTCAAGACATGGGGGTGCTGAGGCCTATCACAGGAGGTGCTGGCCTCTCATGGAATTCCTGAGAGGCAGAACGAGAGCCCAGAGGGGAAGCAGAGGGAAAGTACAGGTGGCCCAGCCTGTTGCAGCATGTCTGGACCCCAGCATGCCTGGAGGTGTGCCTGCACTGGCTGGAAATATTGGAGAAGGAAACCCAGTGGCAGTTGGGTGAGCAGGTGGACTAGGACCGCTTTCCAGACCCCTTTCCAGTCCTGACATCCTCAGATTCCCCGAACCTGTAGAACTGATTTCATTGGTGGTGGTATTCTTTAGTCTTCAGCCTGGGCAACAGCTATTACGGACAATGTGGAAGGAAGGTGGTGGAAAATGAACTTTACAGGTGAGTTCCCACAAGGACTACCCCTCCCCAAGTTGTATTGAGCATTAAACATCTCTGGAGTGATTACTATGTGATAGAGCCACAGAGCAGTACAAAGCCAGGTTCCTCATTCCTGAGAGGATCAGTGAGCGCTTCCCGGAGATTTGTGGAGGGTGTTGTTCCATCTCAGGGGGAGATCCGTGCATCAGCCTGTTGGGAGGGAGGGCGCATGAGCATTGATTGGGATGCCTGGACCTTCTTTGGATTCCTTCTTTATTTTTAGCCAAATTGATTAACTTCAAAAATTCCTCTGTTTCAGTTATATTTCTGTTGGTCTTTAAAAAAATTTCTCTCTAGTTCCTCGCGTTATGCTAGTTGGTCTAAACACCAGTCTCAGCTCTGGCAGCATATTAAAATCACCAAGCGATTTAGTTTGTATTATTTTACCTTCGCACCTGTGTCTAACTCTGCCTTCTTTTTAACCTAGAGAGTTTCCCTAGCAGTTACTATGTGTGTGTGTGGGGCCGCCAGTGAGGAATGACAGAGGGGAGGCCAGAACCCCACAGTGCTTACCATGACCATATCTCTTGATTCTCTCCAGATTGCCCTCAGCCATTAGCGGAAGTCACAAAGTCCACAGAACGCAGGCCTTCGATGGACAGGTGGTCCGGGTAAGAGGCGTGGGCTGAGAGCCAATCATTCTGCACCCTGGGGCACTTTTGAAAGGGGGAAACTTGGGTGGGGTGATGGGAAATTTCTTAGGGGGATTTTCTGAGTTAATACATTTTTTTATGCAAATGATTGCCTGGCTACTGTAGACCAGGATGTACAGTACTGGAACATGGGGTACCAAGTTGAATAAGGTTTGGGGGGGATAACACTCTAGTGGGAGAGACAATTGAAAAAACTAGCTGTACCCGAGTGTGTCCTGGCGCTGTGTGTGTTCCAGGCTGGCTTTATCTTGTTCACCATTTATTCCCATGCCTGGGGCAGTTCCTGGCACATGGTAGATAGCTATAATCAATACTTAAATACATAAATGAATGCATACAGAAAGTGCTATAAGAGTAGCAAAGGGGAGTCGTTAAGTCTTCCGGGGGTGGAATGGAAGGGACAGAAGGCATCGTGGAGGAGGTGGCAGAGGAATTTACCAGATAGACTGGGGATGGGTGGTAGGAAAGGTTTCATGGCAGAGGGGAGGAGGCAGGTGGAGACTAACTGCTGAGAGCAAGTGGCGTGGCTGGAGTTTGGTATGCTTACAGGAGAGTGCTGTGGCATAGGCTGGAAGACAGGTGGAGAGTGAGCGATGCAGGGTTTTCTAAGGTTGGGGGAGGAGGTGATGAAGGCCACTTGAGAAGGCGTGGGGAGAAGGGACATGTGGAGAGACATGTAAGGAGGATTGACCAGATTTGGGGCTTGATAAGAGGTCCAGGGAGTGAGCTAGAGGGAGTGGAGCCTGACTCCACTGGCAAATGAGTGGCTGCTGATGTTCTCAACCCAGATGGGGGAGTCCTAGAGGAGGGGCAAGCTTGGGTTGAGTGGGAGAGAGAAGCGAGGAGGAGGTAGAGAGTGAAATTGCTTTTAGTATGCAGTAGAGTATAGTGCTTCTTGCACAGACTTGAAAGTCCCATGGATGCGAATTCAAGTCCCTGCTTCCCCATATATTAACTGGATGACTTTGGGCAAGTTACCAACCTTCTCTGAGATTCGGTTTCTTATTAGGTGTTCCTGGTTATTGACTTAGCACAGTGTCTGGCATAATAAGCATTTAGTAAATGGTGCTTTTCATTAGGCAGTTAGAAAAGCAGGTCTGGAACTCAGTAGAGTTGTCGGGATTGGAGATAACAGTGTACAGGTGACAGGGAAAGCCTTGGAAACGTATGCAGCCTCCCAGGGGAGTGTGAAGAGGAGGAGAGAAGAGGACAGAAGACTGACCTTGGAGAAGGATTCCAACACTGAAGGGTAAGGTGTAAGGCTGAGCTAGGGAGCAAGATTGAAAGCTATTGGAGAGGCAGAAGAGAGGGATGGGGAAGAGAAAGTCTTGTGGAGGAGGGAGTGATTCCTCAGGGATGGACTGGGATGGAGGAGCTCTTGGGTCTTCTCCTTAGGACATCTCGCCCTTTCCTTTAGCAAGAGCCGCGTCAGTGGAGGGGCAGGCAGAAACCAGGCTGCAGTGGCGTGAGAAAGAATAAGAAGTGGAGGTTGTGTGGGGCAGCATGCCTGGATCCGGCCCCCTCGGGGCTCAGGAGCAGTAGGGAATGTTCCCGTACTTTGGGTCCCTTGAGCAGGACACTGGGCTTCCAAGGATTTCTTCTCATCAGCCTTCCCTCTGTTTGTCTGATAGGTCGCCAGTGGTCAGGACTATAGTCTGTTCCTAACGTATAAAGGAGACTTCTATTCTGGGGGATGGGGCGCAGCTGGGCAAACAGGTAGTGGATCTTACACCCCCTTGGGATGGTGCAGTCTGGAGCTGTGAGCGGTGGTTCTTTCATGGGCTAGAACCACCTGCCTTCATTTGACTCTTACCTCTCTTATCACTTCCTGGGGCCACTGTTCTATTTGTCCCTTCCCAGTGCCCTCACCCCTGGCTCCCATGGAAAGGAACCCATAAAGGATTGGGTAGAGGATTAGAGCCAACCCTTAGCAGAGGAGCTGTGAGCCTTTCTCTCAGCAGAGACAGGAAACCGTGTGAGGCTTTCAAAGATAAAACAAGTGTCCCCTAAAAGGAGCTTGATGTTCACTGATTTGAGAAGAATGTGATTAATGCAGGGAGGAATGATTGAGAAATTTTCTCAAGCTCGTATATTTAACCTTTTTGTTTCTGATATTGGTCTGAAGGGAAGGCCATTAAATATAAGAATAAATCTTGTAGAAATCCTCAGTAATCCTACCAGCACATGAAATCATCTTTGTTCATTGTCTAGTGTTTTCTTCCAGTCCTCGTTCATATGTGCACTACTTTTTTTTTCCTCCAAACCCCAGTAGATAGTTGTATGCCATAGCTGCACATCCTTCTAGTTGCTGTATGTGGGATGCGGCCTCAGCATGGCCGGAGAAGCGGTGCGTTGGTGCGTGCCCAGGATCCGAACCCGGGCCGCCAGCAGCGGAGTGCGGGCACTTAAGCGCTAAGCCACGGGGCCGGCCCTTTTTTTCTTTTCTTTCTTTTTTTTTGATGAGAAAGTTTCGCCCTGAGCTACCATCCGAAGCCAATCCTCCTCTTTTGTCTAACAAAGATTGCCCCTGGGCTAACATCTGTGCCCATCTTCCTCTACTCCTCATGGGACGCCGCCACAGCATGGCTTGACAAGTGGTGCATCGGGATCCGTACCTGGGAGTCCCGGGTCGCCGCAACGGAGGAGCGTGCACACTTAACTGCTCCGCCACCGGGCTGGGCCCCATGTGTGCACATTTGTATACAGTAATCACACCATAGGTGTGGTTTTATATGCTTGTTTTATCATTTATACTTACATAAAGCATTTTTCCATGGTGGTAATGTTTTCACAGTTACAGTTTTTAATATTTGTATGATATAGCATCAATTTAATTTATCATAATTAATTATTCATTTAACTATTTTATTAAATAATTACTTAAGCATTTCCCTGTTGTCATGTGGCATACTTCTTTGGAGGCGGAGTGCAGTGGCCATTGGAGATATCATGACATTTATCTTGTGTGCATACGTGACTTTTTCTTTCGTTTGGATTATTGCTCTAGGATAAATCCCAGGAGTGTCAAAGGAGTAGGATATTTTTATTGTTGTCAGAATGTGTTGTTAAATTGCTTTCCAGAAGTTTTACCAGATGATATTGCCAGCAGCAGTGGGTAGAAGTACCACTTGAATTTTGTGGGTGAGGCATCTGGGGGGGCTTAGCTGGGTCTTTGGCTCTGAGTCTCTCCAAGGCTGCAGTCATCGTAGGGTTCCACTGGGAAGGCTCTGCTTCCAGGAGCACACTGATGGTTGTTGGCAGGATGCAGGGGCCCCAATTCCTTGCTGGTAGTTGTCCAGCAAATGGTTGCTGGCCAAGCCTTCCTCGGTTCCTTGCCATGTAGGCTTCTCCATGTGGCAGCTCCCAACATGGCAGCTGGCTCCGTCAGAGTGACCAAATGAGAGGGTAAGACGGAGTGCCAGTGAGACAGAAGCCGGTGTTCTCTCATTTAATCTGGGCAGTGACCTCCCTTCACTTTTGTTGGCCTTCTGCATGTGAGAAGCAAGTCACTAGGTCCAGCCCCCACACAAGGGTGGGAAGTACACGTGGGTGTGAACAGCAGGAGACGGGGATCACTAGGGGCCATTTTAGAAGTAGCCCGCCACAACCATGATATTGACAGTGGCCTGAGCCTCCCCCTGTCAGTGACAACAGTGATTTCTTTCCAGTGACACTTGCCAGAGCACAGTTAGGTAAAAAAGCTCTCTGCGAGCCAGGCAGCAGAGGCCAGGCCCCAGCTCTGCCAGCCTCACTCACCTAGGTGTACACTTTCTGGATCAGTAAACCCCTCTTTTCCTTTTGAGTCAACTTAGGGACTGTTGTTGTTCCGCTGTCTTCACCAAAGCACTTAGAATCTGTCTTTCCAAAGCACTTAGAATCTGCCTTTCCAAAGTTATCCCTCAGCAGATGCACCAAGATCAAATCCTGCTGGAAAGCTAAGTTGGCCACACTTCATCCTCCAGACCGCTGACCCTCCCATCTCTCGCTGTCAGCAGAAGAACCTGCCTCCTGTTTCATAGAGGAAACAGATGCCGTCAGCTGTGAAAGCCCTCAGTCTCCCACTCGGACTCCTGCACACTTGCCTCTACCTGTCCCTGCCCTGGGTCCCTTCCCTTTATAGCGGTGGGGGAACCGTGTCTCATCCTGCTGAAGCTGATGCTTCTCTCTGTGCCCTGGATCCCATCTCCCCCCGTTCCTCAGAAGCCTCACTCCATCTGCTGGGCCTTCTTCCCCATAACTTCAGCGTCTCCCTCTCTACTCGTCCCTCGCCATCAGTCTTTACACATGACTCAGGTGTCTTCCACCTTAAGAGGCCCTGTGTGGAGCCCTCCACATCCTCCCATTCCCCCAAGTCCCACCTCTTCGCTTCACCTCCTGCCTCCACTTCTAGGCCAGACTTCTCAGGAGCTGCATTGACTTACTGTCCCCATTTCCTCATCTCCTTCTCATTCCTCTGTCCGTTCCACTCAGCTTCCACCCTTATCAGTTTGCTGAGTGGCTCTTGCTAGGGTTACGGTGACTTCCATGTTGCTGAAAACAATAATAAAGAACCTGGAGACCATTGTCCAATCTTTCCCTTTCTTGATCTCTCAGCAGCGTTTGACATTGGCTATGACGTGCTGAGCATCTTGGTGAAGAGCGGTCTTCCTTTCGCCACTGTGACAGGGTTCTCTGAGGGCTCTCTTCCTTTCTCATTCCTTCTGGGCTCATTTCCTGCCTGTGCTCCTGGGCCAGGCCCTCCCATGTCGGAGGTCCCCATGGCAGGACTGTGCTCTCCTCCTTTCCTCTGCCTTCTCCTTCAGAAGATCTCACCCTCACCGTGGCTGCAGTCACCGTCTGTGTGCTCAGGACTCTCCAGCTGTCAGCTGAGGCCCAGCCTGCTCTTGGGAGGTGCAGACATCTCTCAGTGCCACTTGACGTTTGCCCTTGGCCATCTCTAAGCACTGTGAGTTCAGTGGGTCCAAAAGTGAACCCCTGCTCGTCCCCCACCTGCTCCTTCTCCACTGTTTGCCATGTCCACTTACGTTCCCCTCTAGGAATCATGTCTACTCCTTACTTAGAACACTTACTGGCTACGCATTGTGCTTAGAATAAAGACCAGACCCTTCCATGATCTACAGCATCCTGCATGATCTACCCTCCCTGCTCCCCACTGGCATCTTGCAAATATTCCCCCTCATCCCCTGGCTTCATCCACTCGGCCCTTGTTTAAACTCCCTCAGTGGGCCATGGCGCCTCCCTCCCTGTGCAGGTACTGTCTCCCTTACGTGGAATACCGTGCTCTCCCCTCCCCTCCACACTCCTACTCATCCCTCAGACTGCGTGGATAGAATGAAGCCTCCTGAACACTCCTGCCCATGAACTACTTCAGGCTCCCTGAGTTTCCTCACGGAGGCCCCTGTCCTGCCATCCTTGCGGTCAACGCAGATTAATTGGGTGATAATTTTGGCTGACATCTGCCCCCTCCACTAGACTGAACTCAGAGAGAGGGACCGGGTCTCTTCCTTCCCCTCATGTTCCCATCACCAGTTAGATGTTTAGCTTATGTTTGCTGTTTGGGACATATTTGTGGAGTGAATGAATGACCTGGCACTTATCTGCTCCTTCCATTCACCAGAATCCTTCCAAGTTCTCACTGGTTTGTCTTCCTAACAGTATGGACCCTTCCTGTGACTCGGGTGAATGTCCCCCGGTACTTGCCTTTCTCAGTTGTGGGGACCGTTAAGCACCTGGCATGTAGGGGCACGGGCTGTGCTGTATGAAATGGTGAGAGCCTCTTGCAGGAAGGTCATTGGGAAGCTGTAGAGGGGTCGATGGCGAAGGGTCAGTGTCTGTTGGATTCACAGGCACAGACCTCAGCCTGAGGGAGGGAACGTGGCTGTGGGAAGACCTAGTTAGAGTGAGTTCAGTTAATAGAGGGTGAGGGTGACGTTCCTGACAGAACGATAGTAGCCTTGGTTTCTCTGTAGACAAATAGCCAGCCCAGAGCTTAGTAATTCTGTAGTAAACCTCTGGAGTGGAGAAGGAACTGCTTTCTCCCCCTCCCATCGCCTGGGCCAGAGACTCCGGCCCTGCCTTCTCCAGAGAGGCTGCACCAAGAAACAGAGACAGAGGGAGAAGAGCCTTAGGGTTTCGACGCTGAGGTCCTTGCCCCTGGGATGAAACATCTGGCATCACTGATGGGTATTCCACTTTTTATAAGCAAAACATCATTTTTGATGGTTTTCGGCATCTGGCCCTAAGTTGTTTTGTACTTGGCTTGCTCTCCTGGTCAGTGTGAAACTTAGAGCTGTTAGTAGGGGGACAACTGTCCTTCTGAGGCTCTCCTGTGTTCACATGGGGTTTCTGGGTGATTTGTTGACTAAGCCCCTCCAGGTTGCCCTCCAGGTGTGGGAAGTTTATATTCTGAGCTTGGTTAGTTTGCTTGACATACGCCCAGAGTAAGAATTTAAAAGAGGAGAAAAGAAACTGATTCTTTTCCAAGTGTCATTAATGTGTTTTTGCCAAGCAAGGAAGAGAAAACAATCCCTGTGGATCTAAAGCATCCCGGTGGTGCAGTTTGAATTTCTGGTGAGGAGGGCTGCACTTGGTTTGACTTACTGACCGCTGTTTTTACTGTCATGTCGAAGGACATGTTTTTGTCTGAGGCTACGGAATTCTTGGCAAGGGACCAAACCTAGTGGAAACTGCTCTTCCGCAAGTGATTCCACCCACTTTCTTCAGCTTGATGGAGTTCAACCCAGAAGTCCAGGTTTCCCGCATTTGCTGTGGACTCAACCGCTTTGCTCCCCATACCAGTAAGTGGCCAAGCTCGTGTGGCCCCAGTGATGGGCTGACTGCACTCTCTTGGGTTCACCCCAAGCCGTGGGCAGCTTTCAGTGTCCATCCATCCAGTGGAGGGGCGCCCCACGTGGATAATTACAGAGAGCAGATCATCCAGACGTTGTTTGGCTTGAAGTTGTATAATGTGTGTCTTTTTTCATCCTGGAGTTTTGTTTTTGGTTCCTTTGGTTTGTGGTTGGGCTCATGTGAAAGTGAATTTTATCAAGAGGACGCCAGTCGGTGGTGGGGGGGGACCCTCGAGATGTCGGGTTGTTGGGGAACCCAGCAGAGGTTTGGTGAATCCCCGGGAGAGCCATTGGGAAATGAAAGTGTGGGACTCATCCCGCTCCTGGCCAAGCCCAAACCATGACCCGACCCAGGAATGGGGGACGGCAGGACGCTGATTTGTCAGATGCCCTGGGGTTTTGTGGAGGAAAACATGCCCCATTTTTCCAAAGTGCCGAGAGAGAATGATCAAAGCCAAGGCTGGAATGGAGCTGTTCTTGAAGGTTTGCCCAGTTACAAAGCCATCAGACACCCAGGTGCCTCCCGCCCTCGGATGTGCGCTTTCCTTGATTGCCTTTCCTGTTCCAGCACAGTAACTGTCGGGTCAGTCTGCTAGTCTTTAATTGACCTGACTGGTAAGACTGAAGAAAATTAATTTCATTTTGTGGGGATCCTCACGTAAATTCGCTATTTCCTTGCACCCAAGAATGTTAATTTGTAAATCTCAATTACTCATCTCTGGTGAGTTATTGTTTTCTCTTTAGGCGTCTGGGCCGGGACAATGAGTTGGGTCATCCTCGTTTGTGTTCTCTGGCCCCACGCTACTGTGAGGACTATCCAAGGGCCCCCCGACCCAGAGTCCTGACTGCCCTTCAGTTGTCTTCTGATGTTCAGATCTCAGGCCTGTAACACACATGGGCTGTGGCGTGGACTGTGGGGGGTGACTGTGTGCACAGCACCCTTGGTCGTAGTGATGACCGGGGTAATCCCTCAGCACCGTCACTTGGAGTCAGCAATTCCATATGCTAATGTCTTGAGGGTGCCAGACTCTTCTAAAGCTATTTTGATTTAAAAAATGAGAGTCATTATGGACTCAGTCTGGAGGTATCAATGATCTATGGCTTAAACTGTGCAGAGTCACATCCTTGGAAACCCGTATGAAATGTGCAAAGTATTCAACTAGAGTACACTGTTTTCTGTTTGCTGTCATGCCATGTGGACGTTTTGGGTCACACCGAAATGAAATCCCCTGCTAGATTTCCCCCAAGACCCCACAGCCACCCTCCAAGTGCCGTGACTGTCTTCAGTAGAGGGAGCATCAGAGCTTGGGTATCTCCCCTTCTGTGCCCAGCGTTTGCATGTGGTCAGCTGGGAGTTGGACTTGGTTGGTTTCCCCTGAGATCTGCTAACCTTTTGGGGGCCAGACTGAATTGTTCTGTTAAATATGTAAAATCTGAGGGTGGAGGCCCCAGGGTGGTGGTTAGACCAGAGGGCCTCTGGCAGATGGGAACAAAGGGATTCCTTATTAATCAGTCAGATTATTTTAGTCCTGGCTTCTCCATGTCTTGTCTACTTCTTCTGCTTCTCAGGTGGAGGTGGTTAAATGGGGCCTCTGTGGCAAGGAATGCCTAGAGCTGATGTGGACGGAAGTGGTATCTAAAGGCTGGGTAGCGGGAGGCTGCCCCAGGAGGTCTGGGGTCCCATCCTGGAGGTGGACATTCCCGATCCCAGTCTAGATTTGTTCTCCTGGACTGTCCTCTAGAACACTCTGTCCTTTCTTGTCCCTCCTGGCACTTTTTACAGTTTGTAAACACGTATATATTGGTTTGATAGTTTGTTTCTTTCTAACTGTTTGACTAGCTCCTGCACAGGAACCGTACATGTTCACTCACTGTCCTGTCCCAGCTCTCAGCACACAGACATCGACCCGGCCCAAAGAGGTGCCCAGTCACCCTGTGTCCCTTGACCAAATGCTGCCGAGATGTGGAAACCCAGACAAGGAATGACAGATGGAGGTCTCCCTCTATCAGGGCATGACCAGGACTGAAGTGTGCTCAGACTTCGGGAAGTGTGGAGGGCAGGGTGTGGTCGGATGTGGCTGTGGGTGAGGGATGTGCATAAGGGGCGAGCAGAGTGGGCCATGACCGTGGGTGAGGGGTGTGTATAAGGGGCGAGCAGAGTGGGCCGTGTCCAGGAGCCTCCTGGGCCTACAGCTTCGTGCGTGTGCTCTTCTCCATGTGAAGGACACACCGTCATTCTGGGCTTGCACATGTCTTTGGTTTGGGGATAGTATACTTTTCCCTTCAAAAGGAGGCGTTAATGCCTGGTAGAAATTGAAGTTTAACATGGGGCTCTGTTTCTACCTGGTTCTAGAAAGCATATTCTCATGACCCTTCCTCTTCTTGGTGACTTGCCCCTGGCCTAGCCCAGCCAAGCCACCCTTTTCCTTTCTATGCAGACAAAGGAGAGCTGTTTGTGTGAGGCAAGAACATCCAAGGGTGCCTGGGAATCGGTTGCCTGGAAGACCGGTATTTGCCATGGAGCGTAAGGCTGGACTGGACGGGCGTGAGTGCGTGCCCACAGAGCAGACTACCTGATGTGGCAGCAGCGTCCAGTGTGTGGCTGGGCCAGGACCAGGTCCCTGGGCACTGCTTCCCCTCCCAGGTCCCCGCTGGCCTCCTCCTGCCCCAGCGCACCCTCTGCCAGGGCATCAGGAGAGACCGCGTAGTGGTGAGGAGCCAGAGCGAGCGCCCAGCAGCAGCTTCTCAGGCTGCAGGCTCCCTGGCGCTGAGCTTCTTCCTGGGGCTGTGAGTGAGCAGCCTGTGCAAGCAGGGGACAGCCTGACCAAGGGTTCCAGTCCCCCTGTGCCCTGGAAGAGGCCTCGTCAGAGGCTGTCCACGGGCACGTGGAGCAGGAAAACAGAGGCCCCCCGGGACCTCACTGAGGCAGAAGCTACAGGCTGGGCTCCACTAGGCCCAGAGGGGCTCCCAAGGGGGAAATATTTGAAATGACAAAGCTGGCGTGCCAGGAGTTGTTTGCAGAGGCCCGTTTGGAGGAATGGTTTACAGCACATTCAAAAGAAAGCAGGATATTTAATATTTAGAGTGCCTTACCGCAGCCACCAAAGTGAAAAATAATGTTTTTCATACCGGGGAGGATGCAATTAGACCAAAAGGCTCATTTCAGAGTTAAAGGGTTCTTTCTTAAATTGTAGTTTATCTTACTGTTTACTAAGTCAGTTCTTCTAAACAAAGCTATTGATATTTTTGAACACAGAACATATGTACTTGGTACAAAGTGTCTTATGAAAACTAAGTCTCCCGTCTCTTGTCCCAGAGGCACCACCGGTTCTGGTTCTCATGTTCCCTCCAGAGAAAGACTGCGGAGAGAGCGTGTGTGTGCGCATGCGACCGTGTGCACACACAGGCCTAAGTATTTCCTTTGCAGGCTGGATTTTAATAATGTCTTTTGAAATTGTGAAAAGCATTTTTAAAAAACACTTGTAAAAATGCAAAAGAAATGTATAATTTAAATACAATAAGGATTTATCTTTCAAAAACCCACTGCAGAGTGTTTCGAGGCACTTTGGTGTTTCAGGGGCTGTTTCCATCGGGCCTTCCCTCTGCCGCTGGCTCTCCTGGTTCCCTGTGACATCGGCAGGCCCAAACACACAGAAACTGTCTACACCATTAGCTTCGTTGCTATAATTTATCCTTTTTTTCCCTGCGAAAAGTCTGTCTGCAGGCTCCGGGCTCCTGTCACTTCAGTGAGTGTGTGAGGACACCCAGAATACAGTGACCACGGGCCACTCCGACGTGTCCTCTGGCTGTCCTGACTTCTTACACTCAGGCTCTGTACTTTTGCATGTATTGGGGTCTGTAGAGGAGGGCAGTGCAGAGCTCGAGTGGCAGGTGTGGCCTGAGAAGGTGGAGGGACTCTCATCACACGGTGGCCACCACGATCTCCCTCAGTGGATAGCCGTTCCCAGGGGCCTAGGTCTCGGTCTTCTGTTCCCTGCCCACATGCCGGGCATACAGGCTGCCACTCAATGATGATTTCTGGTGGGGACGGGGCCCCGCTTGCTGGCAGGCATACCCTGACATCAGTGAATCCAAAACACTTGGCCTGCCATTCTCGTCAGGTCTACCCCTGACTCACTCAGGAGAGTCCTGTCCTGATCATGCTTGTTTCTTGACTATGTGGTTGTCTCACATTTTCACGAGGTCAGGAAACACCTACTGTGCACTCACTGTGTTCATGTGACACAGTCAGACGCTGAGTACCACACGGCAGGAAGAGTGCTCTGACTTGACACAGCAGGTGACAGTCTCCCTGAGCACCTGGCACAGGGTAGACACTCGGGCTGCATTTCTGAAGATCCACACTCTTCTCTCTCACATTACACTCAGGTCCCAGCACCTCCTGACCAGCAGCAGAGTTACTCACACCTTCTGAGGGCCGGTCTCCCCGCAGGGGCTGCATGGGAGCTGCTCAGGTGCCTCTGCCTAACCATGCTGCCTGACCTTCCCAGAGACCACTTCAGATGGCCTTGGGGGTGGCCCCCAGGACTGGGGTGGCTCTGTGAGGCCTCCATTCTCCTGGGGCCTGCCCTGCCCCATGATTGAGCCCCAGGAATGTATCCCCTCCCCCAAGGAGACCACACTTACCTTCTCTCACCCAGGGTGCATCACCCAGCTACCCTCAGGCGCTCATGCTGTGGCGACCAAGAAACCCAGCCTTTCTTCCACACAAACCTTGATATTTCACACGGAACAGCCCAGATTGAGCTTGAGCTGGAGACAGTGCTTGGAGTCCCTCTCGTTGTGATTTTCTTGGGGCCACACAGAGGGCATGCTGAGCAGTCAAGTTTAAAAGGAAAAATCCCGGGAGTGTGGTCACCTCCTTGAACCAGGAGTCCATTGTCTTGCTAGGGAGGCAAACAGGTGGGATGTAGCTGGTGTGGGGGCTGCCCATGAGGAGCGGAGAGACTTGGTCTTGCTGTCGCTCTGGTAGGGTGGTGCCAGCTGTTGCCAGAGAAGAACACAGGAATCTGTGCCCAACAGTAAAATGCCCCGTGTGAGTCCACCCTCAGAGATGGAAGCTGAACAGGCTCAGGCTCATGACTGGAAGCTGTTCCACAGCTAAGTCATCCACCCTCCTTACAGCGGGAGAACACTGAAGATGAAGCAAAGGCCTGATTGTGTCCCTGTTCCTGTCTGACTGTACGCCAGGAGTTGCCAGGTGCAGGGGATGCAGTGGTGAGAAGGACGCGTTCATTCCAGCTGGTGCATCGGGCGGCAGGCTGCCTCTAATGAGTCTGGCCTCAAACTAGGAAATCAAGATGAGGCCGCCTGCCCCCAGAGCAGGCGAAGGAGGCCATGTTCATCAGGGGATTCATTTGGGCAGATTCTATGCCTCACCCTGGGCCTCACAACCGTGCCTGTATGATAGAAT
Source organism: Ceratotherium simum simum (assembly GCF_057802395.1). Lineage (NCBI taxonomy): Eukaryota > Metazoa > Chordata > Mammalia > Perissodactyla > Rhinocerotidae > Ceratotherium > Ceratotherium simum. The sequence continues at coordinate 8,162,328 of NW_028261259.1, forward strand.
CATCTGGGAGGTTACTGATTGATTGTTTTGATGTACTGTATTCAACAGTTGGTGGACATTTGGGTGGTTCCAATTTTTGGCAATTATGAATAATGCCAGAACTTCATGTATGAGTTTTACGTTGGCCCAGCGTTTTATTTTTTTGGCTCATTCACTTACAAGTGTCTGTATGAACGTGTTCTCAGTTTTCTCGAGTGTATACCTAAGGAGTGGGATCACTGGGGCCTTCATTTAATTTTTTAAGTTTGGACACTTTTACCATGTAATACATGACACGCTCGGTGATCTTGAGTCCAAGACACCGAGTATTAATTGCCCTGAAGACAACACGGGCTGTTCCCTACGGGTTGCTCCGAGGTTCTGCCTGCTCACCGAGGTTCTCCCTGGACATCAGGACCCTCCCGGTGCCCCATGCTCATCAGAGTGGCAGATGGGCCTGGGTCTCGCTAATGCTGCACAGCTTCCCGCTGGGTCAGCTCAGGTCCAGAGCTCCTGGAAAAACAGCTCAAATGAGATGCTCCCCCATCAACATTTGTGACGTGGGAGCTCCGGGTTCTTGCCTCGGTCCCCCTCCTCGTTCTCTGTGCTGCTTCTGCCATGTTGATAGGGACTTCCTTCAACCCTCAAGAGTGTCAGAATAACTCACATTCTTTCTTGGCCATCCTTCACGCCCAGCATCCATTCCTGTTGCTTTTTGTACAACATCGATATTTTTAAAACATTGACATGTGGGTCACATAACGTAAGACCATTTTAAAGTGTACAGTTCAGTGGTTTTAGTGTATTGTCTATGTGGTACAACTACCCCCACCATCTCATCCCACACATTCCCTTTGGAGAGCTCGTTTTCACCATCATGAGCCCCCCCGCACCCCCAGTGGAATGTCACATGATAAAACCAAGGGGGCCCATGTGACCACAGATGCTGCTCTTTTCTCCTGTGGCCGAGTTCTTTATGTTACCTTTTGAGAGAGGGTGGGGGAAACTTTAAACCGTTATTTTATCCAAGAGAAACTGAATCAGACTCTTGGGGGTGGAGTCCTGGCATGGGTAACCCCCCTGGAGATCCGAATGTGAGCTGCGGTGAGAACCTGCCAAGAAGCAGCCAGAGCTGCTCCAGGAGGAATTATGCCCTGGTTGGGGGCGGGGGGGCAAAGTCATGATTCTGAGGGTTGGCTGGACATCTGCTGGTTCCCTGCATGCGCCACTGCCCCCACCACCCCAACTCTGCACACAGAAGACACTTGAACCAGCCAGGGACCCCTCCTGAGAACTGAGGCCAGGACGCTGGCAGTACCCTTTCCCTCCTCCTATCAGCCCTCTTCATAACGCAGACCCCCACTCAGATGTTAAGTTTTGTCCCCTGCATGGAAGTCTTCAGTGGCTCCCCATGGCCTGTAGGAGGGTGAGGTCCCTGGCGGACCTGAGCACCCACATTGCATTTCAGCCTCAACCCCTACCTGCCCCATCCACTCCTCCCTCCCCCGCTGCACTCCTACATTCCAGCCAAGGTTCCCTCTGGCTCTCTGTGTCTTTGCTCCTCCCTCTGCTGGGTCCCCATCTTACCAAGCTCAACCCTAATGTCCTGGCTTCTTGGTCTGCCCCCTACTGCTGGACAGTGGTCATTATCTACCCCTGGGCACAGCACACCCTTGTGGTCTAGCCTGGCTCTGCACTCCCTGGAATAGCTCCTTTCCCTGTCTTCTCACCTCCTAGAGAGACTCAGGTGCAGGGGCCACCGCACGTTCCTCGGGGTCCCCAGCATCTGGCACAAGGTCCAGCACCGCCCGAGTGACAGCGACTGTGAGTGAGTGGTGGGAAAGGGAGGTCGGGCTCTGGAGGCCTTTGTAACTTTTGAGAGTTTGGGGGACATCAAGAGTCCCTGTGGATGTCCTAGCTCCAATGGGGTCTCTGAATGAATGAGGGGAGCGTAGTCTGAGGACCCCAGAAGGGAAAGCATTCACAGCATCCAGAACTTTCTTGGGCTCAGGGTGGTGAGAGAGCTTCAGCCCCATTTTCACTCCCTTCAGACACCAAGTCTGCTTGTCCTGTGGGCGGGGGTGAGGCGGGTGGGGATGGAGGTTGGTGGGGTTCAGTGCAGGCTCAGGTCTTCAGCCCTGTCCTGGTCACACCGGCCCTCCGTGGAAAATGTCAGAGAGGGGCAGTGAAGGGTGTCCAAGGTCCAAGACCTCTGTCCTGCCTGGGCATCTCCAGTGCCTACCTGCCAAAACGGCAGGAACCAAATGCCAGAGCCCTTGTAGGAGGGACGCTGGGCATGGAGCTCTCCCTCGTGCCCCTAGGGTATCTTGTCGGGGGGCATCACCTCCTGGGCTTCTAGCACCAGGGACCTTCCTGGGGTGTGACATCCACAGTAGGGCTCCAGGCTTGGGCCAGAGGCCCTGTGGCCCGGAATCCAGCCCCTGATCCTCTGCCTGCCAAAAGCAAGGCCCTGTCCTGCTCCGCAGGCCCCCTGACCCCCAGGCCCACCTAAGCCAGATGTTTGGGAGGATGGGTGGGCATAGCAGTCGGTCTCCAAGATGGCCCCAGTGATCTTGCCCTCTTGGTTTCACACCCTTTTGTGTTCTCCTCTTGTGTCAAATCAGAGCGGGGCTGTATGTTCACAGAGTATGGTGGAGGCAGAGGCATGTGAATTCTGAGGCTCGGGGCCAAAAAACCATTTTGGCTCCTATACTAGCCCTTGAATCCCTTGCTCTGGGGGAAGCCGGGCACCATATTGTGAGGTCACTCAAGCATCCCCATGGGGAGGCCAATGTGGAGAGGAACAGGTTCCCTGCCAACAGCTGAGCCCAACTTGCCAGCCCTGTGAATAAACCACCTGGGAAGTAGATCCTGCAGTCCAAGCCAGGACTTGAGATGATCGCAGCCTGCTGAGGGACCCTGACCCAACTGCTCAAACTGCTCTCGAATTCCTAACCTACAGGAATGGTGACACATAAACAATCATTTTAATCCATTGCGTTTGGGGCAACTCGTTACCCTGCATCAGGTAACTAATACAGCCCCTCTCGCTCTGGGGATGTGTCCTCTCTCAGCCGCTGGGTGTGGACGGGGAGGTTGTTCTGCCTTCCTCCCAGCCCCTGGCCATGTTCCTCGACCATGGAATGGAGAAGGAAAGAGATGAGATGTGGCCCTGGAGCAGCACAAATCAGAAGCCCTCAGCCAACATATTTTTGTCCGTTTTAATTAACACTTTACAAAGTACAAAATACATTGTCTTTTTGGGGGAACATTTGGTATTTGTTTCTCTCCATCACACAGTACATGAATCTTGAGAGTTTCGTGTTTCTTCAAGAAAGAAAGAAAGCGTGAGGGTCCCCACCAGGGTGTAAGGCTGCCCGGTTCTCCCCTCTCCAGACCTTGGGACAGATGTAAGTGCCACTGCTACAGCTGGTGACCTGGGGGCAGGCCAGGTGAGGGCCAGACCCCCAAAGACAAGGTCCTGGGCCGGGCAAGGCCCCCCAGAATCCCACTCTACCCCCAACATCCACTCACCCCATCTCAGGATAATGGAAATGATCTTGGCATAGAGCGAGAGGGTGGTGTGGGATTTTGTTTCTTACTCCCCGACCCCAGCATGGAGCCCACCCTGCTCAGTTCTTCCCTGGACCATTTCCTGCAAAGGTAAACTGAGGCAGGGGACAGGGAGACGCACTGGGCTTGGCCTGTGACTTGGGACATCTACTTGGCCTCTTTTTTCAAACCCCCTTCCCACCCCTTCTCCAACTTTGCTGGACCCTCTTCAGGGACGAGCCCCAGTAGGCGAGGGGCACCAGCACCCAAAACCTCCCCCTATGAACAGTATCCTGAGGACTGCATGCTTCTGAAGAGCCGGCTAAGCAGGTCTAGCCACTTTGGGCTGTATGGACTGCCAGGCCTCGCAGAGCACAGCAGAGCCCCTACTGGGGACACCTTTGCCCCCACCACAGAGCAGAACTACACAGTCAAGTGGGCTGGGGCAGTCCTGCATGCAAGGCCTGCCACACCACCATCAACTCCACATGTGGCCCCCGGGTAAGAATGCTACCGAGGCCTCAAAATCCTGGATGGGTCAGTCCCTCAGCTAGGATTTGGGCTTTACACACGTGTGCTCGCACACACACTAATGTGGATGACATGGCACATGCTCACACATACATGTGTGTATATGAACACATGTGTGGCTGTCCACAGAACACTGTCCTGCCCCTAGGGCAGGGACCACCCTGCACTCCTGACTCTCACAGCCTCCCACCACCTTGAAGCAAGAGCCACAAACTCCCTCACCACCAGGTTGCCCACAGATGCCAGGGGCCGGGCCGCCGGCTCCTACCTCCAGTCCAGTCGCTCCTGGTGCCGCCAGCCTCAAGGACAGAGGCTGCCTCAGCCACCAGTTCCTGCCTTTACCTTCCCGAGAGAGCAGGCATCATAAGATGGGTGTACATCAAAGCTGAAGGTATGGAAAGGGGATGAGAGACAGTTAAGCTTGTCCTTTTGCTGCCTCTAATTTGAAAATGAAAGAAAGAAAAGAGCTGGATAGGTCTGAGAGGTAGGAAAAGGTCTCTCCTTCAGCGGGCTCAACTCCCCTCAGGAGAGCCACACCACTCTTCGTAAGCCTGCCCTCTGCTGGGCCGACCACCGTCCACCATCCTGGTTTCTCCCCTCCCAGGAGTCCTCTGTGAATGGAGGGCTGCTGCCCCTCCCTCAGCACAGTATCCAGGAACCTGAAAGGCCAAAGCTCATTTCTTTCCACTGCTGGGAGACTCCGTCAAACTCCCCCAGGCTCCGCTCATGAAGCGACACCAACTTCATTTCTCCATGGATGTGACAGCAGTGACTGGCTGCTCCCTGCCCTGGCATACAGTAGGCACAGATATATTGGGGGCATTTTCTTCCTACCCCTGCCCAGTGTCCACTCAGAGAGTGGCATCAAAAATTCCTCAGTCACGGGACTGGAGTCCTCTGCTCTCATGTGGGTGCTCCCCAAGGCCCCTCTCTTAGCTGGGGCCAGCAAGGGCCCTAGTTGTCCCCACATCCAGATCCAGAGGCTCAGGAAGGCGGCCCAGGGTGGCCGTGAGACTCCTAAAGTTCTTCCAGGGAAATGCTGCTAGGTGGGTGGGCCAGTTCAACTTTGATTATCAGGCAAATGGTGCCTTGGCTTGGGGTGGGGGCCTGACCCTTCCTATCTCCCCAGATCCTTCTCTCCTGACCTCCGTGGCCTCCTCTGTCCCTTCAGAGGGGACAAGGCACACAAGACCATTCATCTTCTTCTGGACACTACACTGGTCCCCAAGGCCATGCTGCCTGGTGGGAGAGGCCACAGTGGGCAGCTCTGGGTCACCTGGCTCCCTCCTTCCCCTCAAGGGGCTTGTGGCCTGGAGTTGGTGGGAGGGGGAGAATGCTGATTCTTGGGGGGCTCTGGACCCCCTGAATCTTGGGGAGGAGAGGTCTGCATGCCTCTCCAGCTCAGATGTGTGCCCTGGGCTGAGGGCAGTGGCATGGGCAGCACTTGCTGGTGGGCTTTGGGGACGCCTGTGGAGGAAGGGGGTGCAGAGTTGGCACTGCACATCTCTCTGATGGATTAGGGTTGGGGGATGAGGGAGAAAGGGGTTTCTTGGGAACCAGTGGAGACCATGCTGACGGTTGAGCCAGAGCACATGTTTCTAATTGGGGGTGAGCGACAAGAGGTGGTCAGGGCTCCCCGGTCCATCACTCTCCCCTCCATGAGCTCTCACCACTCTGGAATGTACAGGGATGGGGCAGGGAGGAGCGAGGTATGAGGGTGGTGCAGAGGGTGTGAGCTTTCCTCACCAGGGAGAGGCACAGAGGCAAAGACACACCCGGGAGCCCAGGTGGGGGCTCCAGTCACTGACTCACCCCGCCTCTCAGCAGCTGGGCCCAGGAACACCATTGCCCTCTCGTGCACCTGTCTGTCCAGCCAGGGCCCAGAGATGCTCAACACCAACAGGACTCGCTCCTCAAGCCTCCCTGAGCTATTGGCTGCCCTCAGTGCCTTTGCCTTCAGACAGTAGGTACCGTGGCCATGGGCTCTTCCACTGGGGAGTGAGGGCAAAGGTCATGCAAGATGGCGGTGCCCAGGAGAGCTGAGGCGTGAAGCAGAGAATGGCACTGGCAGCCCTGGCATTTTGCTGACGGGGATTTCTACCCCTGTGCAGATGGCTGAGCTTGCCAGATGCAGGTCCCCTTGTCAGCCCAGCAGAGTGAAGGAGATCACTGAGCAGTGCCTCAGATCACTGATGGTCCAGCTCAGGGCTTCCCCAGGTGTCCTGCAACAAGCACAGAGCAGAAGGGAGCGGGGACCTCCCTAACCACCACCCAGATGAGAAATCTCTGGGAAAACCTTGGCCCTGAGTCCCAGAACTCCCTGGTCCCATGAATGGCCCAGAGTAGAGTTCACAGGGCTGTGGGGAGGACAGGATAGGGGTTCAAGGTGGGCGCTGGTATTTTAGATGTGTGGGAAGGCATGAATTTTACCACATTTTATCCTTAGGAGAGTTGGAGAGGCAGGTGCAGTCATGTCTCCATATCTGCCCTCCCTGTGTTGATTCTACTCACCTTGACAACTACTGCTGCACTGCCTGCTCCACGTGCACTGATCTCATTCAACGGCACAGAATCCCCACCCTGGGAGCAGCATTGTCCCCATGTCATATGGGGAATTGGAGGTGCAAAAAGTGTCACCAATGCCCTCCTTCAGCTAGCAAGTACACCTGGTGTGGAACTCAGGGTCAGGAAAAGTGTTCCTGGAGTTTCTACCTGCTGAGCTTGACCAGGTTCTCACCCTGCCCTGGGCGGCGCGGTGTCTCCCGGGTTTTGGGAAATGTGTGGAGGCTCTTTGGGCTGTGCCAGCGAACGGGGGAGACCACTGTCATTTAAGGGGGCAGAACATGCCACAGACTGAAGAATTGTCGCCACCCCCAACCCACACCCAGGGTTCCGAGGTGAGAACCCCTGGGAAGACAGGGGAAGGACATCCTAGCTCTGGCCTCGCTTGGTCACTGGGGATAAAGAAGGTGCTCCTAATCAGCACAGGTGACTGGTCCCTGAGGGCATGGACACTGCACTTGGAGCATATTAATAAAGACTTTGAAACACTTAGAGCCCCAGAGTGCTCTGGTCCTTTCACCTTCTCTAAGAAAGGATCCCCTTGGCCTTGGAGCTGAGTTGAAGGCCACAGGGTCAGGGGACTTGTGTGACCTTGAGGGAGACTCTTGTCACTGTCAGCCCTGGGCAGCTTCCCTGAGCCCCAGTGACCCCCCGCCCCGTGCTCCTCAGCATCTCTCAGACATAGCCCTGCCCCTTAGCCAACCCTTGGTTCCTTTGCTCGGACTCCCTCCCAGGCCCCTGCTCTACTTTGCCCCAGCCCCTGTCCAGCCCCCCACCACCCCTCTCCAACTGAGCTACCAACCCTCCTTGGTCCTGCCCAGCTGTGACCAAGATCACAAACCAGGTCCTGCTGGTCACTCAGAGGCCACCACTCAGCTGGGCTTCACCCTGATGGGGGCCACCTGCAGCAGGAGCTCTGCAGCCACACTGGTGGGGCCTGGTGGACACCTAGAAGGCTCTGGGGAAGGAGACCCTGGGCCAAGCAGGGTCAGGGCTGCCTGCACTGCCCACTGTTCTCCCTCCAGCACTCCTGGGACCAGTAGGGCTAGGGGTGCACACTCTCATCTCTCCACCTTTTGTTGTGACTCACAATTGCTGCTGGTTTTCTCCTGGTGAAGTGAATGTGCTTTTAAAAAACGTGAGAAATTGAGAAAGGTGTAAAGAAGAAATTAATAATCGCTGCTAATCCCTGCCCGTGTAACCGAGCAAAGGCTCCTTCTGCTTGCTGCAACCTTGAAGCCAATCAATCACAAGATGAGTCGGTGGTCAGGAAAGGGATTTACTCGATTAGCTAGCAAAATCGGAAGATGATGGACTCATGTCCCAGAGACCATCTTAAACAAGGACATAATCTGTGGCAGTTCTATAGGGACTAGTGGGCTGTGAGGGGGCTCAGGAACATTGACCATCTGGCATCGGCGACTGTAGACATCACACCAGGTCTTTCAGTTGTCATCGATGATGGATGCCGGCATAGATGATCTTCCTGAGGAGGTCGTCATGTTCCTAAGAAACTCAAAAGAATAAAGTTATCATCTATCACTCTTGGGAGGTACGTGTGTCAGCCAGGATTATTTCCGAGAGCTGTTTATCTCCTAGGCTATGTGCAAGGTAAAACATACAGAGCTTGAGTGAGCTAGTCAGAGGTTACTCTAAGTTACAACACGGCTTCCCTCGAGTCAACTTGCTCTAGGCCAGTATCACCCACGGGTAACATTTGGCAAATTTTCTCCCAGGCCCTGCTGCATTTGTGCTTTCACTTCTTGTTTTCCTCATTCACATTAATTCGTAAGCATTTTCTGAAGTCAGCACAAATATTTTTCCAGCTGTATTGAGGTATGATTAACAAAGAAAAGTTGTATATATTGAAGGTGTACAATGTGATGATTTGATGTATGTACACATTGTGAAATGAATACCACAATCAAGCTAACAAACAGTTCCGTCACCTCCTGTAATAATCCCCCCTTTTTTTAATGCTAAGAACTCTTAAGACCAATTCTCTTGAGTATAAAATACATTATTATTAACTCTGGTCACCTGGTTCTATATTAGATCTTGAGAACATCCTCATGTTATAATGAAAGTTTGTACCCTTTGACCAACATCTCACATTCCCCTCGCACCCACCAACCTCCATCCCTGGTGGCCACATTCCACTCTCTGTTTCCACGAGTTTGACGTTTTTAGATTCCACATGTAAATGAGATCATGCAGTGATTGTCTTTCTGTGTCTGACTTATTTCGCTTAGCATAATGTCCTCCAAGTTCAACCGTGTTGCCAGAAAAGGCAGGATTTCTCTCATATTTAAAGCTGGATACTATTTAATTGTAGATACATGTAATGTTTCTTAATCCATTGATCCATCAGCAGACACTCAGGTGGTGTCCATATCTTGGCTATTGTTGTCACCAACTAACTGCCCCGAGTAATTCAAAGGCAGTTTCGAAAGCACTTAACTGTTTCTTTTTTGTTGTTTTGGTGAGGAAGATTAGCCCTGACCTAGCATCTGTTGCCAGTCTTCCTCTTTATGCTGAGGAAGATTGGCCCAGAGCTAACATCTGTGCCCATCTTCCTCCGTTTGATATGTGGGACGCCTGCCACGGCATGGCTTGATGAGTGGTGCATAGGTAGGCGCCAGGGATCCAAACCTGCGAACCCCAGGCTGTTGAAGCAGTGCGCCCAAACCCAACCACTATGCCACTAGGCCGGCCCTTAACTCTTTTTCAAAGTTGTTTCTCAGTTACGTTAAGAGACGCAATCACCAACCACCATGAACCAGTCCAAACCCCACTGCAAAAGCAACACCTGCACAGATGGGCCAAGAAGTCTCGAAAGTTACTTTTGCTTCATTTTAATGTTAAGATCTCCACCCCAGGAGGAGCTTAAGCCTTATTAGCATAACATGAAATATACGGGAAAGCATGTTTTCAAACTACGCCTGGGATAGCTTGTACCCACCTCTATACGTGATGACGAAACATTCCTTTTGAATATTTATTCCCTACCAAAAATAAAAGGCACTTGTTTTCCCTTGCTGAGACAGCCACAGCTTTTGAAGTGATTCCCTATGGTCTGCTTATTTGTGGGAAATGAATTGTATTTTGTGTGAAAACTACTTCTGCTAAAGGCTTTAATTTCAACTCACCAAATAGGGAACTCCTTTTGGTTCGGTAACATTGTGACAAGTGCTGCAGTGAACATGGGAGGGCAGATATCACTTGAAGATAGAAGATACTGATTTCATTTCCTTCGGAACTATACCCAGTAGTGGGATTGCTGCATCACATGAAGAGTTCCATTTGCAATCTTCTGAGAAAACTCGCACCACTTCTGTTAAGATTTTAGTCACTTCTTTCCTATGTTATCACAAGAACTTTCTACTCTGGTTCCCTGCCCTTGTCCTGCATCACAAGTGATAGTTCTACATGTAAGTGGGATCATGTTTATCCTCCATTAAAAAATCCTACAAACTCTTGGGAAGACCAAAAAGACTGTATAACCTTGGTCTTGCCTACCTCTACTACCTCTGCTCTGATTTTTACGATTCCCAAATCTTCATGTGGTTCTGAAAGTGTTCCGTGCCCACTCATCCCTGCAGGTATCAGTACATGCTTTTTCCTTCTACAGGGGCATTGCTCCTTCCTCTTTAAGTCCCTTTAAAATCTCTAACTTTTAACGTTTAGAACTACAATCTGCCTGATAATGATTTCTGTGGATGGTGTCAGTTAGGGGTGGCGAGTCATTGTCTTCTGCATGAAGACAGCCAATTTACCCAACATGCTTTATTGAAAAGTCTTTCATTTTCCCACTCTACCTCAGTGTTTCCTTGTAAATCAGTCGTATATACATGACTCCCTATATAAACAGTCTGTATCTGAACTACCATTTGGTTCCGTTGATTTTCTTGTTCATCCTCTTGACGAACCTCCTCTATTGTGATGCTACCATACTTGATGTCAGGTAGAGTAAGTCCTCCCACTCTCTTCTTTGTCTTCCAGATTTTCTTAGCTAAGTTTTTCCTTTATTATTTTCATAAGAATTTTATCAATTGTAATTTCCACAGAACAGGACAGTATTTTAACTGCAATTTTGTGGAAGCTGTAGATTAATTTGGACAGTTTTCATATCTGTAGAATTTTAAGTCTGTTCAGTCATGAACTTGGTTTATCCTTCAACTTCTTTCAGTCTTCCTCTATTTTTGTAAATGCCATTCTATAACTTTATGGACAGAAATCTTTTGAAACTCTCATTAAAGTTATTTGTAGGTCCTTCATACTTTAAAGATGTTGTAAATGTCATTTTTTAAAATTTAACATTTCAATGCCTTATGAGTGGTAGATGGAAACAAAACTTTATATATTAACCTTGTATTCAGCCACCACTAAACTCAGTTAATACATTAATTTATATGGACTTTACCTTTATACCATAATATCATCTGAAGATAACATCAACTTTTTACTTCTTCCGTTGAAGTGTGCTGAATTACATTGCATGAACCTAATTTGGTCATGATATGTCCTTCTTATAAAATATAGCTAGATTTTGAAGGTTGATTTGATTTTTTTTTAGGATAAATGAATTTAATCAAAGAAAGAGAGTGGCCTGTAATTTCCTTTCCTGCAATGAATTTGTTAGATCTTGGTACCAATGTTAAGCTAGTCTCTCAAAGTGAGTTAAAAAGTTTTCTGTTTTTCCTATTCTCTGGAAGAGTTTGAGTAGATGTGTATTATTTCTTTCTTGAATATTTGGTAGGATTCATCAATTTTGTACCAAATAAATAGCCTACAATAATATTTTCTGGGAATGTTTTAAAGTATGGTCTCAATTTCTCTAATAGATATGACATTATTGAGATTTTTCAATTTTTCTTGAGACACTTTGGTAACTTTTATTTGCCTGGAAATTTGTGAATTTCCTCTAAATTTTCATTGTATCAACATGATGTTATTTGTTTGCTTCATGTTAAAAATTTTCCATATGATCTGCACAGATTACTCCCTTTTAAGCCTTCGTATTTTCTTTTTGTTGCAATTTTTCTCTTTTTTTGAACACTAGTACTAGGATTTTATTGCATATATTTGTCATTTATTAGAATCTAATTTAGTTTTATTTATCATTTCGATGTTTGTCTTTTATTTTGTGAAATCTTCCTCTAATATTTATCATTTTGTGTGTTCTATTTTCTTTGTGTTTAATTTTCTGCTTTTTTCTAGCTTGTGATGAATGCTTAGAACTGAGAACTTCAACCTTTCTATATTATACACAAGAATATATAAATATATATAATCTAGAATTATACATTTCTCTCTAAGAATAGTTTTAATTCCACCCCATAAGATTTGATGAATTGTATTTTTAATTGGAAATACATTCTAATTTCCATTGTAGTTTACTCATTAATCATGGGTTGTTTACAAATGTATTTGTTAACCTCCAAGCATGTAGAAATTGAAGTTAGTGGACTCAGTGTTCTTTAGATGAGCATATGGACCATATGCCCAAAATTACCATGTGCCAAATGTGCACATGGAAGCTTTATCCAAATTGACTATATGCCAGACTATATCATCAATCTCAGTACATTTCAAAAAAAAATTGAAATGATACAAATGATGTTGTGAAATTAAGCTTCAGATCAATCACAAAAATAAATGAGAAAATGCCACCATTGAGGGGATACCAGATTGCACCATTTAATATCATAAAATATGAGTAATACCAACATGTTAATTATGATATGAAAAATCTTCAGTGTTGGTTTTCTGCCCCTCTTCTACTTCATGACCCAACTCCCAAACACACATTGTCTAGGTTCTAGTCATGTTGAACCTTTTCTCAGCTCCAGAGAATATTAAATGCAGGACTAATTTGCCATTTTTTGCCATGTCTAGGAATTCTACCAAGAATTTATTCCACCTTCATTAGTCTGATATAATACTAATGCTACTGACTCTATGAAGAAGTCCATGACACTTCCCTACCCACAAACATATATACTATCACTTATTTCATCCCATGGGGCTCTGCGTACCTATATTGCAGCCCTATGTCACCACCTTGAATTCTCCTCACTGCCTGTTGTCTCCCCTACTCACCTGTGAACTCTAGGACATCAGAGACCAAGATGTATGTACTCATTGAAGGAAGCTGTACCGTAAGCACATTGCATACCATGAAAATACTTACTTCTTAAATCAAACACAACCATTCTGAGCTCCTGCTCTGTGCCAAGAACAGCACCAGACACTGGAAAAATAAGTATTTGTTCAATGTGATCTAAACGTAGCTTTAAAGAAGCTGAAAAGTAAGGACTTACAATACCATGTGTTAGAATCCATGCAAGAGATTTGTTAGGTTACTGTAGAGTGGTCAGAAAGGGTTTCCTTGAGATGATAATGCCTGCAATGATGCTAAAATGAGTCAAGCAAGCTAGTTCAAGGTAGAGAGAGAGTGTATCATTTTGGGTGGAAATGATAAAAAAAGTTGATTTTTTTGGCTATAAAAGTTAAATTACTAAATGGAGGAAGGCAACTTTTGGACCCTACAGTCCTCATCCAGAGCTTTTCCATTTCTTTGGGAGAACGAGGCCGACAAAATAGAGGTGGAGAGCCAGCCCTGAATGCTTAGTGGTGAAAGTTCAGTGGTCACCGCTTCGGTGGCCCATGTTGGTTTCCTGATCATGGAACCACACCATCTCTCTGTGAATTGCCATGCTGTGGTGGTGGCTCACATAGAAGAACTAGAATGATTTACAATTAGGATATGCAACTATGTACTAGGGTTTTGGGGACAATAATAAAAGAGGAAGATTGGCAACAGATGTTAGTTAGCTCAGGACAAATGTTTCCCTTCAAAAATAAAAATAGATGTGGAGAATGTCGCTGCAAGGCATATACTCACCTATCTCATTAGAAATCTCATTCTCTGGGCAGGGAATGCAGTCAAAACAACAGGCAGCCTTGCTTTCCTGAATGCTCTTCCTGAATCCCGGATGCAACTCTTTCTGCATACAGAGTGTGGAGTCTGGAGAAAATCAGATAATACTCGGTAACTGATGTGACTTTTACCTAATTTTCCAGTAACTAGAGTGTTTTAGAGTATTGGGTCTTAACAAACTTAATCTTGAAATATCTAAATCCAATTCATTGGTTGGATGCCATGCTTATTGTATGATATAAAACACTGGTACACCTCAGACATATTGTGGGTTTGTTTCCAGAGGACCAAAACAAAGCAAATACTGCAGTAAAGTGAATCACACCAATTTTTTTATTTCCTAGGGCATTAAGAAGTTATGTTTACTTTATACTGTAGTGTAATAAGTGTGCAATAACATTATCTCTAAAAAACATGTACATAACTTAATTTTTTTTAATTTATTACTAACCACCTTCTGAACCTTCAGCAACTTGCAGCCTTTTGCTAATGAAGGTCTTGCTTCCATCTTGGATTATTTGTAAAAGAAAAAATTACTTCAGTTGGAAGTGAATTGTTAAATTCCCATATGTGACCCTTTATGAAGCTCTGAGGGGGCACAAAACCCCAAGAAGATTTTGGTTATTCATGTGTGGTGTAAGTAATTATGATTTGGTTCAACCCACCTCAGTAATTCCCGTGTCCCACTCAATCACCTCGTCAGATAAAGACAATACTTGACCATGTGGAGCATGTGGGGAATATTCTCCTACTTTCACCTTAAGTCCAAGCCCGTCTGGAAAATTCCCAAAGTTGAGAATGGTTTACTCTGAATCTGATTTTCCTTCATCAGCCAAATTCATTGAATCACCAGCAGGATTGTTAAATTCTATGTTCCTCAGAAAGGGGTGCAGCTAAAAGAGACACATCATCCTGTGGTGAAGTGGGCCCGGGTTTTAAAGAAAAAAACCCTGAATTGGGGACAGCCTTTCATTGTCTGTAATCATTGTTTCATAATGTAGCTTTATTACAAGTATTCAATGAAGTAAAGCAAATTAAATCATATGGAGAATTAAAATATCATAACGTTTCTAAAGTATCTCTTAGTTTCAAGAAAAAATGCCTAAAGACAAGAATATCAAGACGATCAGTGGTGATAGGATTCAGACAAATCTCGAGTACAAGGTCCAATCTAGCCACCCTCATGCATTCTCTGAATTTTTCCAGACCATCAATCTGCAAAATGATGTTAGCAATACCTAAATTTGTGGCAGAATTAAATGAGATCATTTATGTAAAGTATTCACTATTAAGTTCAGCACAAGATAGGCACATAAAGGGCAGGTTCTCTTCTTCTTGGCATTGAAGAGCTTCATTGGAGAAGACAGGATATTCCCTATTGAAACGTTAGGCTGGCAGAATGTTGGGATCCTTTGTGACACAAAGCATTGATATTGACTCATAGCTCACTTCCTCGTTGCAACTAGAACGTTCTTGTAGATGACTTACTACCCAGGACTTGATTTACCTCCTAGAGAGTGAAACAAGTACAGAAACTCTTGTGCTTTTCTTGGAGAAAGAATCCTAACTGCTTGGTTTCAGCACCTGTGGAACCCCATAAGAAAGTCACTTTTACGAGTGTACATGCTGTTAAGTGGAAGAGACTTCACCTGCCAGGGACAAAACCCCAGACATTCCCCACATCCCATTGGCTGCCTTTCTGCATGTTGAAGAAGCAGCTTGTGAAGGCTCCAGGCCACAGCATACACAGCATTTGACACACTGTAACTCCATTCAGTCATGCTTGTGTCAAAAATCTGCCAAGACAACCATCCCAAGGATCATTGGGTGGACAAATCTCCAGTGTTTTACAGTCAGACTCAGAAATCGTGCAAGGAATAAAGGGGACCCACAACATTGTGAGGTAAATGTCTTCTGGATATTTGGAAGGGTTAACTGTCTGGATAAATTTTTCAAAGCCAGGGACCTCACTATGGTGGTGTCAAAAAATGAGAGTCCCGTGGACTGAGTCAAGGATGAAATCTCTCTCACTGTGGATAAAATCCCACTGTGATGTCGTGACCCAGACTTTCCATATCACTAAATACTCCCGAGTAGAAAAGCTCAAGCTTATGAAAGACTTGGCGTCACCATAAATGATAACCACATTCCCTTCTGTTTCCTATACTTGCAAATTATATGGCCATGACCTTGAGTAATATGACTTTTCAGTGACAGGGATCATTTCCACAAAGACTGCACAGATTCAATTCCTGTAAATCTCTCCTCTCAAGTCTGAGAGAAACTCAACACCTTTCTTGTCTTCTGAGATGACCAGCCCCACCCAGATCCAACTGAAATGAAGTAGCAAAGAGACCATGCCAATGGCAAGAGATGTGTCCCTGAGGGTCATCTAATAGAGAAATGGAAACTGCTCATCATCATTCAGGGTAAGATCAAAAGGACCATAGGTAAGCTAAAAGGAAAAGACAATTGGAAGCAATATGAGGACAATGATTGGCAAAAATCACACTCTCAGTCCTGAAGGCTGTTCAGCAACACCTGGAGTGGTAGAAGGGGACAATTGCTCATTTCATTTTCTAATCATTTTACACTCCCTGAAAGCCTTCTAGAAAATAAGATCAGTCAGCGTTCCAGGAAACTGCTTTGTCTCCTTCCTCCTCAACCTTCTCTCTACTCCAAATAAAGGAAATGTCATACTCCATCAAGGTCCTGTACACCTACCCTTTGAGATCATATCCTTTGAGAGATGCACAAACCCCGTCTCCTCCTCTCTTCCTTTTTAGGCACCTGAGAATGGCACCAAAGTCTACATGGTTTCATCTCTCCCCATCCCACCCAGTCTTACCTGTAGAAATTTGTACAGTTCCAGCAGTGTTCCAATCTGGGCAGAAATTGCCCAGGTGGTTCCTGTAAGGACCACTAGAGACTTTCTCTCTCTCCTGCAGTCGTAATTAGGGATGTCCTTGCCCAACTCTGAGAGCCAAATCAGGGACCTCTCCAATGTCCTCTGTTCACTGGGCAGGGCATTATAGAGATCAAATTCCAGAGACATGTCGGGCAAAATATGAGGGTTCCTGTTGATTTCCTCAATGGCAAAAACCAAGGCCAGAACATACTGGTAGTTCTTGTACTGAAACCTGCATAGAAAGATAGGGATCCTTAGGGAAAATACTCAAAATGATTTCCTTCAAATGCAATACAATAACTTCATTCAAATGAATTTGCTATTGACTCGAATGTCTGTGGCAACAGATGGCTCTTCTGAATCCTTAGAGTTTATAACTAAGGAAAATCACATGACTCCAGCTGTGGAACATCCTTACTGAATTCCACACTCATGTATGAATCTGGTTAAATACACAGAAGTACAATGAATGGAAAAACAGATCACATTCAGAGTAGACTTGTAAATGGCTCTTTGGTTCAGGAGCCAAAATGCTTGTTTATAAGAAAACACCATTAAATCCTTCCTAGAAGAGCAACAATATTAGCATGAGATTAGACAGACATAGCCCTGGGGAGGAAGAATAATTGCAACTGAAAGATACATGACAAGCCTAGACGCATGACATGTGCAGGTTGAGAATGGTGCAACAGAAGGCTGTCAATCAAATTGCCTAAGCCTCTGCCCCCTCAAACCTCAAAGGCCTGCCACCATCAAAACCAGGAAACTAAGGTGAACTTCAGAGATCCAATGAAGGAGGAATCATCAACAGGCAGGAACAATTGAAAGAATCAAGAAGGACTGAAAGGACTAGAAACACTTAGGAATCTAAGAAAGAGAGCATTGTAAAGTTTAAAAAGCTTCTCATCCATTTCTTATTTTAAAAATATAAAATTAAAATTAATCTTTAACGGTACCTATTCCTGATAGCCCATGTTGTCTTCATCTTTTCTACAGACTTTCTACACACAAATAACACCTAAGCCAAAGAAAATTCTCTGCATTTCTATTGCCTGGAATCTGTAATACCATCAAGAATAAAATAGAGCAGTCACTTGTATTTATTTCAAGTGTTCTATTATTTGAGGATTGATTAGTACCCTAGTTCATGCTCACTGCTTGTTAATGCTCCCCGTGTCCTTGTGAAGAATAGGTGTTCTTCACTTGTTGGGTATAGTGTTCGATGTTTATCCACTAAATCAAACTTGCTAATTTGTTTTTCAAATATTCTATTATTAGATATATGTTATGGTTTGCCTCAAAGGAAAGTTTAAATTCTTCACTATGATGATATATTATTTCTACTTCTCCTCTTGCTCTGCCTCCTTCTCCTATACTACCTCCTCCTCCACCTTCTTTTTCTTCTTGTCTTCTCCTCCTTCTCCTTCTCCTTCTCTTCCTTCTCCTCCTTCCTTTCTTAGTTGAGGCTATATTATCTTCACATGACATCGTGTGTAGTATAGCAACGACTATAACTTCATGATCAGTTGAACTTATATAGCATTGGGAATTAATAACTTCATTCCTAATTATGCTTTTTTTCTCATCTGTTTTTTCTCATATTATTATAGCTACCCTGGGTTGATTTTTGATTGGTATTTTCCTAGCATATCTTTATATCTTCTATTATGTATTGAATTTCTAGTTTTCCGTGTTTTTTTTGTTTTCACGTCTTCTGAACAAGATACAGCTAAATTTGTCATTGTCCCATCAAATTTAACTATCTGTATTTAAGTGGAGAATTTATTCCATTTACATTTGTTGTGATTATTTATATCCTTGTTTTGCTCCCACTATCTATATGTTTTCCTTCTATTTTTTCCACAAGTTTTATTATGTTATTTCCCATTAAAATTTATTGATTTATACTTGTTTTCCATATTCTCTTGTATCTCCTCTATTTGGGTGAGAGTTATATTCTCTACTTCTATTTTACCACCAGCCCATATTGCCTGAAGTGGATATAGTTTCTTATCTCCTGAGAAATTTATAGACCCTTTAACTTTCAGTTTTACCCTCAAGAATCACTTGTTTTTGTTGTACAGTATTTTATTTCTCTTTTTTCTTTACTCTCTCTCATATCTCCATATCTACCTTATCTTTCATGTTTTCTAGTTCCTTGTCTTTCTATGCTGCATTCTGTTTCCTTCAGAATTCAAATTTAGTTTTCTATTCTCTCTTCTGTTGTAGAACTCATCTATGGAGTTTTAAAACTCAACATTTATTTATTTTTCATCTCTTAAAGTTCTATAAGGCCCTTTGACAAATATGTCAGATCATTTCTAGAGTCTCCTGTTTGATTTTGTTATTCCATTTTTTGTCGTTCCATTTTTTATACACATTTATTTTATATCTTGAAGTTGGTAAATGTAATATTGGAGGTTTTAGTGTTTAAATCTATTGTTTTATTTTTAATTTGCTCATGATTTGATGACTCTTAGCGACAATGGCATGTATTCCTTATTTGTTTGATGAACTTTGATCGTGAGCTCATTTTTGTCTGATTTTAATGTGTACAGAATATAAGGCTTTAGTTTAGATTCTTTCCTCCAAGGAAGAATGTCACTGGTTTCTGTTCACAGTCATGTGAGGTGACACCAAGCTAAGTGACATTTTTGTTTGACTCACAACTAATCTGTGACTCCCAGATTCATTCCCTCAAGTCACTGGTGACTCAAAGACAAATCCTTTAATTAGAGGATCATACTGGCCTTAGACAACTGAGTGAATCCAAATTTGTCTAGTGCTTACAATTTCCTTCTTCTTTCCTTTGAGATTTGGCTTACTTCATGTGAACTCTAGAATGTAATAAAATTATATTTTATGGAAGATATTGTTATGTAGAGGGAAAGCCCTTAGAGGTATCTAGTCCTCCATACTCCTAGTATTTCATTCTTTTGGATACTCCATTGGATTTCTTTCTTTTAATACAAATTCTTTCTTTAAGTTGAAAGGAAAATAAATTTTAAAATGAAACGTGTGAGCTTGGGAGCATAGAAATAATTTACACGCTATTCAACAAAATAAGTTTATGATATAGAAAATTTTATAGACCAGTAATGTATGTATGGATTAGGTACATTTAACTGAAACTGAGAACCTCTATTTAGAACATATTTAATCAAACTTTAGGAGAAAAATCATCGAGATGCACACTCCAGGAACATTCTCTTTCTGTGAGGTGCACACACACTACACATATACCTGATGGTCATGTGACAAGCCATGGTATCGCCAACTTTAGTTCAAATTAGTTCAGATGTTATATGATCAATTAAACTTGAAGAAAGGAGAGTGTCCAGAATGTCCAGAAGCCCCGTGTGTTCCCAAAGTTAGAGCATTAAATACTGAGAACAAGGAAGATTGGGGCAGGTGTTGTAGAAACAAGTTGCAATGTCTAAAGAGCAGAGACAGCATCCACATTAAACTTTTTGCAGATTGTGTGAGATTTCTGAAAATAAAGCACTCCTTTCTGAGGAAAAATGAAGAACGTTTGTGTGTCAGTTGGGGCCTCCAAATGCTGAGGTGGAGTTAGGAGTACAAGAAGATTATTGTGGCATAACACCTGTGAAGAATAAAAGGCTTGGGTAGGGACAGCCCTCACACTGAGACACGGATTTTACTGACTCTGAAATAAAAAAAAAAAAGAAATGTTTGGCACAGGAGCTTCCAATCACAATGTGGATATGCTAGTCCTCCAGCACCACTCGAGACCTACTGAATCAGAATGTCTTGGGTGGGGTCCAGCAAACCTTCTGTGTTTTAACGAGCCCTCCAGATAATTCAGATCCATAATCAAGTTTGAGGATGATGAGTTTCAAAAAAAAAGCACCATACCCTAGAAGTAAACACTGAAAAAGTAAAACAATTGTCTAAGTACTTTGTGTTAATGTGTTTTTTTAAAATGCAAAATACAAACTACTTTAAAGAATGTGCATAAAATTTAAAACCATCTTGAACCAAGAGCTTAATCTATACCTAGAGACAATGAATTTGAGGAAAAATAAAAGAAGTAAAATACTAATTAATTTTTCATCCAACATTGAGGAGTCGGTGAGGCAAGACTTCAGATTCTGGGTTCTTCTTATTTCTCAAATTAAAAATATTGTAAAATAGGGGCCAGCCTGGTGGCATAGTGGTTAAGTTTGCACACGCTGCTGGTGGCCTAGTGTTCGTGGGTTCAGATCCCGGGTGCGGAATTATGCACTGCCCAGCAAGCCATACTGTGGTGGTGTCCCATGTAAAGTAGAGGAAGATGGGCATGGATGTTAGCCCAGGGCCAATTTTCCTCAGCAAAAAAAAAAAAATTTCTAAAATAGAATGTGAAAAAGATGTATATATCCACCATGGTGGAGAAATGTTTAATAAGGAAAATTACTTTAAATGGAGCAAAACTAGGAAAAAAGAAAAAAAGCAAAGTACGAAATTTAAAAGTAGAACCACAGAGATAATGCTACATATATCCATTATAGAATACTGAAGTTACTTTAATCATTTTTTCAATATTGAATGTTACTCAACAGTCCACGAAGACACAGGAAAATAACACTGACACAGATGCTGCAAGAAAGGGGATTGTCAGTGATATTCCATACATGTGCTCACAAATTAAAGGAACAACTAATATGAAACATTTATATATGAATGTGTATATTGGTACACATATCTGAAGGCAAAATATTTAGGGAATAAAAGGTGGGTAGCAGTCAAAAAGTATATGTTCAATCATATATAAAAAAAAGGATTTTAAAATTATGAAGTAAAGTGAACCTAACTACAACCATAGAAAGACTATTCAACTAACTTCTAAGTCTTTGTCCAAAAACAGTCAATATAGGAATCGTACATATTGTTAAACTTGATCTATCATTAAATATTTTTGGAGACACACATATACAGACACACATGTGCTTGCATATAAATCTCAAACTTCCTACTCCAAAGCAAAGAAAGCATATTATTATAATATTAGGACCTATCCTCATCCAGCAAGCAATTTCTACATAGTAATCAATTCCTGAAGCCACCAGAAGAGAGATACATGGCCGACCACAGAAATTCTGACTCAGTAGCTCATCAGAGGAACAGGCAGATTTGAAGTACAGTTCCTTAAACAACTTGCACGCAAAAATGTTCATTAACTGCCAACATATCTTAAACAAATCAGACCATTTATAAGCCACTAATCACTCGCATGAATAACTCTTTGGTGAAACAGGAAATCAAACCAATGATTAGAAAGGAGTAACAAGGAGCCCTGGAGAGAGAGGAGAGAGAAAGGAAGAAGAGAAGAAAACTGTCTGTTCTGAGAGAAAATATCTGAGCATTAAATATCTTGAATAGTAAATAAAAATGAAAGTGAATTAAACTCAACTCAAAACAAGGAGAACGGAGAAATAAAACATAAAAAAATAATTTGGAAAAAGAGACTGAAGCAGAATTAAGAGTATAAAATAAATATAAAATAAGTCCAGAGGAAAAGTCATCAGTCACTCTGATTCTTTGGGAAACTCATTAAAATAGGCATCATTCAGACAAGTCTGATAAAGAAAAACTATTTGGGGAAGACAAACATCAACAACATTAGGTGAGAAAATGGCACCAGGAGCGAAGTCAGAGAGAATGTTGTGCATCTGCACATGGAGCTGCCTTTTGGGATCTCAGTGATAAAGCTGCTTTTTAAATGAAACTGGAATTACTCAAACTGGCTCAAATAGAAAATAGAAAGTTATACAAATGTTCTTTATGGATTCTAGATAGTTTTTAAGAAAGAAAACTACAAATATATGGTGGGTTGGATGTATTTACAGATTAATTGTTTCTAAAACTTAAGAATAGATATTTACTCAACCAGGAAACTCTTCCAGAATATAGAATAAGAAGGTATATCTCTATTAATTATGAAGTTAACATGAGCCTGTTACCAGCATCAAAAAGAAGATGTGAGCAAGGAATCATCTTAAACAAACTTTAGAAATTAGATAAACTTTTAATATCCTCACATTTAGTGTCCTCATATTTCTGCCAGGAAAAAAACACAATATGCTCATGAAGTATATAAAGCATTTGATAAAATTCAGGATCCACTTCTCTAAAACACATTCTTTTTGTAGGACACTTCCTTAACATGCTTTTGTAAAAATAACTAACACCAAAACAAAAGCCCCCTCGAGTCCTTGTTTAAACCAAAGACACTAAATCACAACTACAGACGGGTGAGGGGCAGGCACACAAGATCACCCCCACCCAGGGACTCCTCTGTACAGGCTGGAATTCTCCCCCCAACAGATCTGAAGGTAGAGCACTATACAGCGGCAGATGAGGCAGAAGAAAGGGCAGAGACGGTGGAGTATGTTGGTGGAGAGAGCTGTCTCATAAGCTCCCAACCCTAAAAATTGGACACTAAAAGGAAGAAAACTGGAAAATATAAAAACACTGTTCTTCTCTTTGAAGTAAGCAGCAAAGTCAGTGGGACGAGACAGAGATAATAATGGACAGTTCTGGGAAGGTGGGGATGCCGGGGAAAGACAGGACAGGTGATGCAGTGCGCCTTGGTGTATCCATCTACAGATCATATAGGCATCATTCGTCATAAAATCAAGCAGAATATAAATAAAGAGGCACTTACCACTGCAAAGTGACATCCTTGCTAGGCTTCTTGATCCCTCTGTGTAAGAAATAAGTATAAAGGGGGAAAACCCCACCGATAACCACATCTCCATCCTTGTATGCACTGGGTTACATTCTCAAAAATCTGTCAGGATAAGCAAAATGATACACAAAGAGAGGAAACTGCAGCAACAGGAAGAAGAAAATCAAAAGGAGCATCTTAGAAGCCTCTGCAAAGCCCTGTGTCTGCGTGAGGTGTGAGACAGCAGAAGCAGACGTGAAACATGCAGCCTAAGGAGATATCTACACATGTCAAGTATAGTAACACACACACACGCACACACATATATGTATATGTGGTTTTTGTGGACTGAAAAAGCAATTCTAATGCCCTCTGACTCCTTTCAGCAGTCTCTTCCTCTCCCCTGGTGAGATCCAGACCACACTCTGCCGCGGGGCTCTGCATCTGAGGTCCCTTGTCCAGTTGAAAAACACCAGTTGGAAAACATGTTTGAGGAACATCCTCTCCAGCCTTAGGCACTATGATTTCATCCACGTCCGTGGATAGTAAGGCTTCAGGGACCACCTCCTCTTGGGCAGATGGGGTCCCAAACCTTGGCCAACAAGCTATCCACATGAATGCCATTTGTGATGTTGCAAAATAACTGCATCAGAGGATGTGATATCAAGTGTAAGGTGAAAGGTTCAGAAAGTATCCATGTCAGTCAGGGCTCAGCCAAGAACGTTCCAGCATCTCTCCTTCCAAAGTCAAAGATAGGCAGGGGCAGCTTCATACACCCAGGGCCCAGGACAGCCACAGGACATTCCATGTGGGACCCATGCAGGGCAGCACACTAATCATGAGTGCAGAAACACCATAAGCACATGAGTCACTGCCTGGGGAAGCAATAGTCAGGCTGAATTCAGAAAATTCCAAATCCATAGCTCAAGATCCATGCAAAAATAAAGCTACATTTTTGATTCTTAAAAATCTTCCTCCTTTCCTCTTCCTCAGTTCTTTTAACCTTGTTAATCCCAAAGATCAATATGGTGTGATCATCCACTTCTACACCTTTGGCAGTAGTTTCCTCCACTATTTATGCTGTTATGAGAATATGGGACTATGTGGGAAATTCCTTTATTTTTTCATCCTAAATTGGAGGATACAAGCTGGAACACACCTATGTTCCCATCACCCCAAACATCAATGACAAGGGCCACATCTATACATCTATCTGGCCCTGGAGCACAGGGCACTTTTATGGCAGGAAAATGATTATTCTGTATGATACTGTAATGGTGGGCACAGGATACATTCCCCAAAACCCACAGAATGTACAAGACAAAGAGTGAACCCTAATGTAAACTATAGTTCTTAGTTAACAATAATGTATTGATGGTGCTCAGGGCAAGCTACCACAAGAGGCGCCACTCTGGTATGCAGATTGTTTTGAGCTGAAGACAATAAGGACTCAGAGAACTCAGGAATAATATTTGAGTTTCCCCTCCCAAACTGCCTAAAGTATTTAAAACGAAAAATCTGTTTCAGGAAGGAGTTATTATCATGATGGCTGTAAAGATAATGTAGGATAGAGGTTACAATCGGAAAGGCACCAAGCCTCTTTTATCAAAAACTCTGTCTCTCCCTGACCACATTATCTATAGATGACCCTGAAAAGAATTGTCTTCCTGGCCTCTGAAGTCCCAGACCACTACCCACCCCCAACACGTTCCTCGCCTTTAGCTACAATACTTAAGCAGGCAGCTTAGACAGAGGGACGAGTTGCTCATTTCTGAGTTTCTCCCATGTATACATGTTATTAAACTTGGTATTATTTTCTCCTGCTAACCTGTCTTGTTAATTATTTGGCCAGCCATAAGAACCTTAAGGAAAAGGGCAGAGGGTGATTCTTCCTCTTCCCCCAACAGTATCAATCTTGGTTCCTGAATTATAGCTGATATACCACGCTAATGCAAGATGTTAATAATAATGGAAACCGTGCGTGTGAGCAGGGAGGGGGAGTATATGGGGACTCTGTACTTTCATCTCAATTTTTCCGTAAATCTAAAACAGCTCCAAAAACATAACATCTATTAATTATTTTGTTTACCAATCTGGTAGCCACTGGCCATATGTCATTATTGAGCATTTAAAATATGATTAGTCCAAATTGAGATATGTTATGAGTGTAAAATATGCATGGATTTTAAAAAAATTTGTATGACAAAGTGAATATAGAACATCTCAAAGATAATGTTTATACTGATCATATATTGAGACCATAATACTTCTTGACATACTGGGTTAATTAAAATATATTATTAAGATAAAAATACTAAAGTTACATGACTACTGAGTTGGGAATTGCAAAATGCATCCAATACACACAGACATGAGACTCTGGCTGAGACAAGGGCTTCTAGATTTTGTAACCACCACATAAACTTATGACTTACCACACTGAAACCCACCTCATCTGACTTGAGACAACACTACTGTTATGGGTTCAGTTGGTCCCCCCAAAATGTAGAAACATGTACAGAAACATGTATAGTGAACAGAAATGCTACTGATTTTTATGTTGATTTTGTATCCTTTACTGATTTCATTGATTAGATCTTAGATTTTTGGAAAAAAGTCATGACGTCATCTGCAAATTGAGACAATTTTAATTTTACTTTTCATATTCTGATGTCTTTTATTTTCTTTTTCTTCCCTGATTGCTCTGTCTAGCACTTCCAGTACTATGTTGAATAGGAGTGGTGAGTGTGGGCCCCTGACAATCTGTAAGAACCTGTTTTAGCTCCAAGTCCAGCTACCAGTCCATCTCAGGTCAGAGTTTGTCTTAGTCAACCAAACAAAAATTCACAAAGGCTAATCTCACCTCTCACCTTACCATACCAGGATTGGGCATTCAGACCCATTCAAACTACATTTTAATGGTCCCCAGGCCACAAAGATCCCCTCCGCTCAGTCCTTACGTCAAACACATAACTCCAGTTTCCTGCCAACTGCTGGAACACACACATTCTACATTAAGATAGTACCACTTGTCACACATTTCATCCTGGTGGGAGCCATGTTCCACATCCCACTTGCAAGCCTGTGTTCACCTTCTGGTGCTGATCTCGGTCCACTTCCGGTGCACGTCTTGGTTCACTTCTGGTGCAGTCACAAGTGCTCCATTGACGGCCTGACTCTGAACCAGCAGGAAGTCCAGCATCTAGTCTGCTGAAAAGATGCCAGGACAGCGGCTAACATTTTGAGATCCATGGTCTCCCTACCTATCCCCCTCGTCTGAAGTCTAGCACACTCTTACTCTTAACCTCATGATGACAAGTCAAGGGACTTTGTGGAAACCCTCCAGGTTGGGCAACAGTTGGAACTGGGTCGCTGGAATAACCCAAAGCTGATCCCTTGTTGGGTGGAGGAAGTGAGAATTTAGGCTCAGGGTTTCAATGTCTTTGAACAAGTCTAGCCTAATGCTATGTATGCCGATCGAATATATAGTGGGTTTTTTTCTTCTTTGTATGTGTAGATGTATTAGTTCTAGATGTATCATGTTGTCATGTCCTTCCTTGGCACAGCCACGTTAAGTTTCCATCTAGATATTTACATACAAAGACATATTGCAACTATGTAACCTCTCTTTGCATTATTGCAGACAAAATTCCTCTATGAAATATCTATTTACAAGCCATAGTTAAGTGTTTCCATACATCCATTTCCTCAGACAAAAATAATATTGGGGCCTGCCCACGTGGCGTGGTGGTCAAGTCCCTGTGTTCTGATTTTGTGGCCCAGGGTTCACTGGTTCTGATCCCGGGCACAGGCCTATGCACCACCCGACATTTAATGCACCACTCCTCAAGCCATTCTTGAGGAGTGGTGCATCCCACAGAGAACAATTAGAGGAGACTTGGCTCAGATGTTAGCTCAGGGGCATTCTTCTTCCCTAAGTGATAATGTGGATAACAATGTTGATGGAGATGTAGATAACTGAAAATTCACTCTTGTCTTTGTCAAGTGCATCTGGGTAAAGGGTACCTTGGAATCATAGGACATTAAAACTCAAAAACGCTTTTCAAGCTCTTCATAATGAAGATGAAGAAAATCTAAAGAGGTTAAACTATTTGACCAAGATTAATTCCTGGAACTAGAGTGAGATCCTCTAATTCTCAGTAGGTACATTGTCATAAGATCTCTAGCACTAAATAACCAAGAGAGGGAAGTCTGTTGACTTCCAGGTAGAAAAGGTTCCCCTTCACGTTTTTGTTTTCTCTCTCTTAAATGATTGCTTTGCCCTGACAAAGAATTTATCTGGTGTTTATGCTACACTTCAGAAGAGGAAAATGCTCCTGGCAAACATTATTGTGATTCAGTGTGGCACCAGAGAGCCCAGTCATTTAAAAATGAGAATAGAAAGAATAAGATAAATAATATTAGAGAAGAAGAGAAAAATCTATTATTTTAGTGAGAAATAACTTATAAAATTTAGAATTTTAAATAAGTTGACTAATGTGAATAGACACCAGATAACCATATAAAAAATATCTTTATATTAGCAAGAACTATTTTAAACTTATAAGTAATTATTCTAATCTTAGGAGAAATAAAATATTTAAAGTATTGGATTTATGCAACATGATGCCATATGTAGTTATATAATTTATAAGTTATGAAAGATAAATGAAGAAGATTATAAAGATATACCAAAGGACATAAAAGCTCTGAAGAAATGGAGAGATATACTACAATTATGAATGAAAATAATATCCATTTTTCAAGAATCATTCAGATTCACTGTATTTAAAATCAACTTTTAAAATGATACAGTAATTGTTTTATAGACAATAAGATATCCCTTTGCAAAATAAAACACTGGACCATCGACTAACATTATTCACAAGTAAATCACTCCAAATGGATTATAAGGGCTAAAATTAAAAGTAAAAATGCTCAGTGCATAACAGTGGTGGATGACAATACAGGAGAATATCTATGATCATAAAATTAGTAAAGTTATTCTTAATATATATTCTTAAAGATGTGTTGTGTCATTTACTAGTGTCCAATTGACCAAAGCAATTTACAAGGCCAAGTCCACACGGAGTCAAAGTGGGAGGGTTCTACCAAAACACACAGATGGAGGGAGAGAACTGATGTGTGGACATTTATGTAAAATACCACAGATAATTTCAGAGAAAAATTAATCTGAGGTAATATTCATATTTGTGTATTTGTGCATTTGAATGCCCGAGGATCATTGTACAAAGCCAAAAGATATGTAAAGCAATAAATTAATTTGAGATGTAAGGTAAATTTACTTGATATTTTGTGTGTGTGTGTGTGTGTGTGTGTGTGTGAGGAAGATCAACCTTGAGCTAACATCCATGCTAATCCTCCTCTTTTTGCTGAGGAAGACCGGCTCTGAGCTAGCATCTATTGCCAATCCTCCTCCTTTTTTTCCCCAAAGCTCCAGTAGATAGTTGCATGTCATAGTTGCACATGCTTCTGGTTGCTGTATGTGGCACGCAGCCTCAGCGTGGTCAAACAAGCAGTGTGTCGGTGCACACCCGGCATCCGAACCCGGGCCTCCAGTAGCGGAGTGATTGCACTTAACTGCTAAGCCAAGGGGCTGGCCCTTTACTTGGTACTTAAAGTCTGCTTGCAAAAATTTGGTAGTTTATTTTTCAGGTGTATGCAAATTCTGGTGAAAAAAATATATATATTGATTATTTTCAGTTGAACCAGTTATATTTCTTAACCCTCTCGATTGGTTTCTCTCTGGCCTTAGGAAGATAATGTAGCACTTGGGGGCAAAGATGCAGCCTAATAGCTCCACACTGGAGAACAAGATGGACAGGCTCTCCACGGCCACCATTATCTTGCCCTTGGTGTAGTGGCAGAGGGGGAGGAAAGTGACCCAGATGCTGCAAAACACCAGCATGCTGAACGTCAGGAACTTGGCTTCATTAAAGCTGTCAGGCAGGTTCCAGGCCAGGAAAGCCACAGTGAAGCTGCCCAGGGCCAAGGAGCACAGGTATCCCAGGACACAGTAGAAGGCAGTGACTGAGTCCTTGTTGCACACGATGAGGATGTGGCCGTGTTCAGAGTGTGCATCTGTGTCAATGAAGAAGAAGAGGTTCTCAGCCAGATCCAACAGAGACTCAGCTGGATAAAGGAGCATATGGGAATGATGAAGTTAGGTGTCCCTGACACCAACCACTGCCACATCCTTCTCCCTGGTGCAGTGACCTTGAAGGCCACCACCACAGTACTAGTTTTTGCCAAGACAGTGGAAAGAGCCACAGTAAAAACAACTCTAAATGTGATTTGTTGAAGAATGTAGGTGGTTGTGTTGGGTCAGCCGATGAAGAGTAAGGAGCAGAGGAAGCAGAGAGTGAGGGAGATGAGCAGGAGGTAGCTGAGATTCCAATTATTGGCCTTGATTACAGGAGTGTCTCGGTGCTTCACAAAGACCCCAGGGACCACTGCTGTGACAACAGAGAAACAAGGAGCTGTGTAAGCCAGAGCCTTCCCTAAAGAATCTTCAAATGCCAGAAATGTCACAACTTTCAGCAGGCTGCGATTTCTCTCATTGTTTGCATACTGGCTTCCTGGACGCCCTATACATTGATCTCTATTTGAAAAGGAAAGGAAAGTCTTGGTGTTTCAGTCAGCCACTCTTTCATATTCCCAAGACAAAAAACAAAATCTCATTGGCATTATAGGGCCCACAGCCCACACCTTATTTGGTTGTGAGACACAAAGTTGCAGAGACTTACGTTAATAATATTCACATTAAACAGTCCCGTCCTATGTCAGAAGGCTCTTAGCTTCAAGTAAGTGATAATCCACCTCCAAAAGTTCCAAGTTTGGGTCTTGTGTTAGTTGGATGTGTCCATAAACTTGTGGGTTTAGGGGCGAATATTTTAGGTGGTGGGGATTTTGCAACACACCAGTGAGGTACTGGGAAAGTGAGGCAGGGAAAGGACGGTGGAGCATCAGGGACATCAAGTGCTTTACCACTGTGCTCACCTAGAGCTCAATCGCTCTGGGGAGCACTGTGAGACAAGAAGAACTCATGGGAACAAGTCATCTTAGCTGAGGATGAGGCAGCTGCAACACATACGCAGGCATGCCCATCAGCTATCATTCAAGGGCTGCGCCCTGGGCTATGAATTTGTATTTGGCAAACTTTTACTTTAAAGTGACAGAGGACAAATATTTTAGGCTTTGTGGGCCATAGGGTCTCTGCCACAACTACTCAACTCTGACCTCGGAACATGAAGCAGCCATTCTTATTGTTGACAGTGGGCATTCTTTTCTCTTCCTTATTTCTACAAATAATATTAGAACAATGCAATTAACATAATTACAGCTTTTCTTTTTGACTCACTTTTCTATATAAATCCTGTTTCTCGATATTTCTAACTCGATTTTTGTTTCATAAAAAATGTAGTAAAATTCTTAACTTTCAAAGTAAATTCCTTTGATAAAGTGGTTTGAATTGCGTTAAAGCTAAAATTTATTTACACAAGGATACAGACTTTTGTAATATTCAGACATTCCATTTGGGAAATTTAATGGCGCTAAATTTATTCATTTTCTTTTGCATTTCTCAAACATATTTTTAGCAAAAATTAAAACTATGCTTCGCATAACATACAGTAACTACTTACTCAGTACACTTCCTCCATTATGCCTAGCTATTAGAACCCCAATTTTGAGTGAACAAAGCCAATTGTGACAGATCTAAGCTAATTTTTGCCAGAGTGTGCTCCACCTCACTTGTGGGTTATGCGCCATGGACATAAATCAATGACAATCTGATTGTATGGTCTCTTTCTTGCACTAAATTAAACGTGAATCAAATAGGATGCTATAGCCGATTCTTCCTCTTTCTTTCCCATGTGGATGATGAGCAGTGGCAGACACTTGTAAAAATAAAATCCAACACACTAAGCATATTGCAGCAAAAGTTATATGGAGACTGACTCTTTGTTATCAAAAGGTTGATAGAAAAAAGAAAACTTTGCATCTGTCTATTTCTGAAATTCTTGTAACAAATAACAAATGTCATGATTTAAGGCCACTATGAGGTTCTCTATCACTTTCAGCTGAACACACGTTAATTAATGTACTTTGTGCATTACATTTTACTGTTTATGAGAGTGAGAAATGAGATTTTAATACTGCATTATCAAACACTTTACTATTGATATGTAGGAAAATCATTACTATTGAAACATTAATTTCTCTTTTATTTATTTATTTATTTATTTATTTATTTATTTATTTATTTATTTATCTTTTGATTGAGGAAGGTTAACCCTGAGCTATCATCTGTGCCAGTCTTCACCTATTTTGTATGTGAGTTGTCGCCACAGCATGGCTGCCGATTGGTGTAGGTCTATGCTAGGATTTGAACCCATACACCCAGGCCACCAAAATGGAGCATGCTGAATTTTAACCACTACACCACAGTGCCGGCCCGTTATATTATTTTAGATCCCCCTAATTCATTAGATATTTTTGCAGTCTAATTTAAAGTATTTTTTTGCATTATGTAAGTAAACACAGAAGCAGATTCCACTGGTTGCATATTCATGACCCATCTGTCGCCTTCCTTCCAGTAGCTCAGTTGTGCTTTGACATTCAACTTCTTCCATGAGGCCATGTGATTGAGGGGAGGTTGACAGCTCTACATCAATTATAGTTGGCCCCACTGGGACGATGTCTTTTTGAGTGACTCTTACAAAGTCAGGGGGAATAGATGCCCACACTTTTTCATCTTTCTGTTCACTTGCTATAGTATAATACTTTAAACAGCTCAGCCTCAGAGACCATAAGGAGCCCAGCCTGTAGACAAAGCTGAGAACCAAAGAAGACAGAGCAAATTATGAGACTATCATGTGTGCTTGATTATAGTTTTGAGCTGGTGAATTCTCTAATCCTGGAGTCATTCTATCACTGGCCCTCTTTTGTTAAATTGTTTCACTATTTTTTTGTAAAAAGTGATATTTATGACTACATTCATCAAGTAAATAACAAATGAAATAAAACATATTTCCTTCTCCATCTTTATAATGCAACACTGTGCTTTACTTTTTCTGGCTCAAACAATCATCGTAGTAAAGTAGTCTGGTCTTTTTTATGGGATATAATATATATTTTTTAAAATACACATTTAGTTTGTTTTCTTTTTAATTTATAGCCAGATGCGTTGTAACAACAAACATAATTTTTAAACATGCTCTCCCCTTCAGCCCATTTTTTATTCTGTAATATGTTATTTCATGCGTTATTTTACTGGACAGAACATTTAGCAATGTCAAGAGATTACTTTGGTAATAAGTATGCATGAATTGTTTGTTGTTTTCTTTGGTAAGACTGGAATAATGTACTTAAATATGATGGGGTTTTTTTTTCGTTATTTACCTATTCCATCATCATCCATGATAAGTCTTTTCTCATCTCATTCCAGCCATATTAGTCTAATTCCAAATGTCTAAATATGCCACATAAAATATTTTAAAAACACTTAATTGAGGTATGACTGACATACAAAAAGCTGTACATATTTAATGTATACAACTTAATGTGTTTGGAGATAACATACACCCGTGAAACCATCACTACAATCAAGTCCTTAAACTTACTCATCATCTCCAAATGTTTCCTCCTGTCCTCTTTATTTTTTTAATTTAACTTCCTTTTTTAAAATACTTTTTTTCTTTTGAGGTGGGAAGACAACATAAATCTACCCTCCTAGTAAATTTTTAAGTCGACAATACAATATTGTTAACTGTAGGCCCATGTTGGGCAGTAGGTCTCCAAAACTTATTCATCTTGCATAAACTTTGTTGTTCAAACTTCTATTGCCAAGAATTCCCTCTTCATCTTGAAATGACAAATCCCCACATATTTTTAAAAACTCAACAAAACATTGGCTTTCCCTGAAGAATTATCTGATTTATCCAAGTAAGACTATCTACACTTGTTGACTCTGCTAACCTCTAACTACCTTTACTATGGCACGTTTCAAATTGCCCTGCTATTCTTTTTTCACATGTAACTTACTATGATTTCTTGGAAAGCAGGGCCTTTATCTTATCAAGTTTGCATGCTCAGTTCATTGTTCATATCTTCTACTAGAGTAATAATAATATAATATATCCATTCATTTATTGAATCTTTAGTTCCGGTTTTTGCACACCTACTATGTGTAAGGCATAGTGCTCGTCACCTGGGTGTAAAGATATGAATAAGGGGCATGTCCTAAGACACCCACACTTACTTCCATCATAATTCCATGTGTGTTATTCTGTGATCAAGATGAGTATATGGTGCTACGGAATCTCTAAGTGTTTGCCTAACACAACATGTGGTTTAAGAGCTGTATTCCCTTGAGAAGAGCTGCTTCAGCAGAACCTAACAATGTGAGTATAAAGAAGCCAGATCAAGGTAACTCCCAACATGTATTGATTACCTAAATGAATGTATTGAATGAGTGAATGAAATAGTTGAAAATAAAGAAGAAATGTGATGGTATAGGTTAATCCCAGACCCTTTACATTTTATTTGGGGACAAAGAAGGTCTGAGAGAAAGTGATTGTAATTATGTAATTTTGCCAGTTCATACCTGTCTGATTACATATTTCTCTCTCTGGGCACAATACACAGTCAAAGCAGCAGGTAGCTCTCTTCCTGAGGGATTTTCCTGAATCCTGGCTGACAGAGCATCCTACAACCATAGGGGGGAGTTTGAAAGAAGAGAATTATTGATAATACTGAACAATACTATATAATTGGATAATATTTTATTATTTTATAATATTGAATAATTGATAATATTGTTTAAATTATCTCACAAACTATCCTAAAGATCACCTCTAAGATGTGACATGATTGATGCACCCAGGGAAAGCAAAATAAAATCAAGGTCAATCTGCAGAAAAGAGTTCCCAACGTGAAGATACATAATGATTTAAAAGATTTTCCATCTCAATGACTAGGACACTTGTTTGTTTTAAGGAAATGTGGCATTTGAACATGAATCATATTTGTTATTGCCAAATGTGATTCTGAATATGATATTCCTGGATTAATTTTTTGAACTATAAGCAGATTTTACCTTAATAATAAATAATATTTAAATTCATAGAATACATTTACATGAGAATTGTTTGATTAGTACAAATTGCAATTATTGAATTTATTTAGTAATATATTTAATGTCAGGTAGATTCTACACCAAAGACACATGGACAGGCTTGAATGATATAATATCGCATCTTGAAGGATGGCTTACAAGACTGAGTTTTAAAGGGAAATCCGATGAAGTGGAAGAATGTAGTTCCTGGAAGAGCAAAAAGGAATCTTTTTTTCTGAACGGTGAATATTTCTACAAGAATGTATAAAGGTGGGATGAAGAGATGGAAATATGAGGAATATTAATAAAATATTGAAATATTAAAAAAGAAACCTCAATGTCAATTCTTTTGATTCTAGTTAAAGAGAATAAAATCTGTTTTCTGGAAGAAAAGCAAATGGCAAATGACAATTTGAATTGTATCTACAAGTCATCAGAAGTCTAGGTCATCATCATCATCTCTTATGTCTTCGAGGCACATGCATGCAGAGCAATAAATTTGCAAGCACATGAGATTGACAATTTTTCACCTTAAATGAGCATTCAAATCATCAATATTTTATCAGCTCATGCTATTAAATTGGTAGCCTCCCTGTCCTACCTTTAGTATACAATGTATTTCAAAATTCAGGAATATCTCCTTAATTAAAAGTGTCCTTTCACTATCTCTTGGACAGTGAGAAAAATTATATCTATAAATGAGGATTTTGTTATGAGTTAAATAATTTCACCGTTGTTTTCATATGTGGTCTCCATCTTGTGATGCAGATGAAGAATTAATCCAAGATTGAGTTTTCTGCAACCTTTTTGAATCCCACAGCTCAGTCTATCAGCTCCTCATGTGTAATGAAACCTTGACCACGTGGATCCTGGGGAACAAACTCTCTTACTTTCACCTGAAGTCCAAGACCTTCAGGAAAATCATATAGTTCAGAATTTCATGCTGTGACATAGAGTTCTTTTCTCATCCAGTGACACATGAGCTCCAGTGCTGTTTTTTTTATTTGTATTTATTTATTTATTTATATTTTATTGATGTTTTAATAGTTTTTAACATTGTGAAATTTTGGGTTGTACATTTTTGTTTGTCCATCACCATATATATGCCTCCCTTCACCCCTTGTGCCCACCACCATTGCCCCTGGTAACCAAAATACAATTTTCTCTGTCCATCTGTTGGTTTATATTCCACATATGAGTGAGATCATACAGTGTTTGTCTGTCTATTTCTGGCTTACTTCACTTAACATAATACTCTGCAGGCCCATCCATGTTATTGCAAATGGGAGGATTTTGTCTTTTTTTTATGGCTGAGCAGTATTCCATTATGTATATATACCACATTTTTGATCCAGTCATCAGTCAAGGGACACTTAGGTTGCTTCCACTTCTTGGCTATGGTGAATAATGTTGCAATGAACATAGGGGTGCATAAGCCTCTTTGGATTGTTGATTTCAGGTTCGTTGGATAGATTCCCAGAAGTGGGATGGCTGGATCATAGGGCATCTCTATTTTTAATTCTTTAAGTAATCTCCATACCGTTTTCCATAGAGGCTGCACCAGTTTGCATTCCCACCAGCTGTGTATGAGGGTTCCTGCTTCTCCACATCCTCTCCAACATTTGTTGTTTTTTGTCTTTGTGATTATAGTCATTCTAACGGGCGTGAGGTGATATCTTAGTGTTGTTTTGATTTGCATTTCCCTGATGATTAGTGATGTTGAACATCTTTTCATGTGCCTAGTGGTCATCTGTATATCTTCTTTGGAGAAGTGTCTGTTCATTTCCTCTGCCCATTTTTTGAACAGGTTGTTTGTTTTTTTGTTGTCCAGTTGTGAGAGTTCTTTATATTTTATGGAGATCAACCCCTTGTCAGATATATGTTTTGCAAATATTCTCTCCCAGCTGGTGGATTGTCTCTTCATCTTGATTCTGGTTTTCTTTGTCTTGTAGAAGCTCTTTAATCTGATAAAGTCCCACTTGTTTATTTTTTCTTTAGTTTCCCTAGTCTGAGTAGGCATGTCATCCAAAAAGATTCCTTTATGACCAATGTCAAATAATGTATTGCCTATATTTTCATCTATGAGTTTTATAGTTTCAGGTCTCACCTTCAGGTCTTTGATCCATTTTGAGTTAATTTCTGTGAATGGCGATAGCAGGTGGTCCACTTTCTTTCTTTTGCATGTGGTTCTCCAGTTTTCCCAACACCATTTATTGAAGAGACTTTCCTTTCTCCACTGTATGTTCTTAGTTCCTTTGTCGAAAATTAGCTGTCCGTATATGTGTGGTTTTTTTTCTGGGATTTCTATTCTGTTCCATTGATCTATGTGTCTGTTTTTGAACCTGTACCATGCTGTTTTGATTACTATTGCTTTGTAGTATGTTTTGAAGTCAGGGATTGTGATGCCTCCTGTTTTGTTTTTTTTCTTAGATTGCTTTAGCTATTCGGGGTCTTTTGCTGCCCCATATGAATTTTAGTATTCTTTTTTCTATTTCCATGAAGAATGTCATTGGGATTCTGATTGGGATTGCATTGAATCTGTAGATTGCTTTAGGTAATATAGACATTTTAACTAGTTTTATTCTTCCAATCCACATGCATGGGACATCTTTCCATTTCTTTATGTCATCATCGATTTCTTTCAATAATGTGTTGTAGTTCTCATTGCATAGGTCTTTCACCTCCTTGGTAAGATTTATACCTAGGTATTTTATTCTTTGTGATGCAATTGTAAATCGTATTATCTTTTTGAGCTCTCTTTCTGTTTTTTCGTTATTAGCTTACAGAAAGGCAACTGATTTTTGTAGGTTGATTTTGTACCCTGCAACTTTGCTGTAGTTGTTGATTATTTCTAACAGTTTTCCAACGGATTCCTTAGGGTTTTCTACATATAAAATCATGTCATTTGCAAATAGTGAGAGTTTCACTTCATTGTTATCTATTTGGATTCCTTTTATTCCTTTTTCTTGCATAATTGCTCTGGCCAAACCCTCCAGTAGTATGTTGAACAGAAGTGGTGAGAGTGGGCAGCCATGCCTCGTTCCTGTTCTCAGAGGAATGGCTTTCAGTCTTTCCCCATTGAGTATGATGTTGGCTGTGGGTTTGTCATAAATAGCTTTTATTATCTTGAGGTACTTTCTATTCCCATTTTGTTGAGAGTTTTTATCATAAATGGATGTTGTATCTTGTCAAATGCCTTCTATGCATCTATTGAGATGACCATGTGGTTTTTATTCTTTGTTTTGTTGATGTGATGTATCTCGTTGATTGATTTGCGGATGTTGGACCATCCCTGCGTCCCTGGTATAAATCCCACTTGATCATGGTGTATGACCTTTTTAATGTATTCCTGTATTCAGTGTGCCAATATTTTGTTGAGGATTTTTGCATCTATGTTCATCAGCAATATTGGCCTGTAATTTTCTTTCTTTGTATAGTCTTTGTCTGGCTTTGATATCAGGGTGATGTTGGCCTCGTAGAATGATTTAAGAAGTGTTCCATCTTCCTCTATTTTTTTGGAATAGTTTGAGAAGGATGGGCATTAAATCTTCTTTGAATGTTTGGTAAAATTCACCAGAGAAGCCATCTGGTCCTGGATTTTTATTCTTTGGGAGGTTTTTGATTACTCTTTCAATCTCTTTCCTTGTGATTGGTCTATTCAGATTCTCCATTTCTTCTTCGTTTACTTTTGGGAGCTTGTATGAGTCTAAGAATTTATCCATTTCTTCTAGATGGTCCAATTTGTTTGCATATAATTTCTCATAGTATTCTCTTATAATCCTCTGTATTTCCATGGTATCCATTGTAATTTCTCCTCTTTCGTTTCTAATTTTATTTACTTGAGCCTTTTCCCTTTTTTTCTTAGTAAACCTGGTTAAGGGTTTGTTGATTTTGTTTATCTTCTCAAAGAATCAACTCTTTGATTCATTAATACTTTCTACTGTTTTTTTGGTCTCAATTTCATTTATTTCTGCTCTGACTTTTATTATTTCTCTCCTGCTGACTTTGGGTTTTGTTTGTTCTTCTTTTTCTAGTTCTGTTAGGTGTAATTTAAGGTTGCTTATTTGGGCTTTCTCTTGTTTGTTAATGTTGGCTTGGATCACTATGAGTTTCCCTCTCAGGACCGCTTTTGCTGCATCCTATATGGTTTGGTATGGCATATTTTCATTTTCATTTGTTTCCAGGTAGTTTTTGATTTCTCCTTTAATTTCATCAATGATCCATTGGTTGTTCAGTAGTATGTTGTTTAATCTCCACATTTCTGTCACTTTCCCAGTTTTTATTTTCATGGTTCATTTCCAGTTTCATAGCATTGTGATCTGAAAAGATGCTTGTTATGATTTTAAACTTCTTAAATTTATTGAGGCTTGCTTTGTTTCCCAAAATATGGTCTATCCTTGGGAATGTTCCATGCACACTTGAGAAGAGTGTGCAGTCAGCTGTTTTTGGATGGAGTGCTCTGTAGATGTCTAGGTCCATCTCATCCAGTTTTTCATTTGTCTACTATTGCTTTCTTGACTTTTTGTCTGGATGATCTATCCATTGATGTAAGTGGGGTATTAAGATCCCCTATTATTATCGTGTTGTTGTTAATGTCTCCTTTTAAGTTTGTTAGTAGTTGATTTATGTACCTTGGTGCTTCTAGGTTGGGTGCATATACTTTTATAAGTGTTATGTCTTCTTGGTGGAGTGTCCTTTTTATCATTATATATTGCCCTTCTTTGTCTCTCTTAACCTGTTTTATCTTGAAGTCTACTTTGTCTAATATGAGTATGGCAGCACCTGCTTTCTTTTGTTTGACATTAGCTTGAAGTATCATCTTTCATCCTTTCACTCTGAGGATGTGCTTGTCTTTATAGCTGAGATGTGTTTCCTGGAGGCAGCATATTATTGTGTCTTGCTTTTTAATCCATCCTGCCACTGTATCTTTTGATTGGACAGTTCAATCCATTTACATTTAGGGTAATTATTGATAAGGGCTTAATGTTGCTGTTTTGTCACTTATTTTCCGGTTGTTTTGCATTTCCTTTGTTTCTTCTCCCATTTGTTTTGGACTGCCATTTCAGTTTGGTTGTTCTGTCTTATGACTCTTCTAGTTTTCTCTTTGTTTATCATATGTGATTTTGTTTTGATTATTTGTTTAGTGGTTACTTTGAGGTTTGTGTAAAAAATCTTGTGTATGAAATAGTCCATTATCTGATGGCCTCCTATTTCCTTATATTAAGTCAGTTCAATCACTTTCCTCTTCCCCTTCTAAGTCATTCTTGTTATACCTTATTTTATCTTGTGTTGTGAGTGTGTGTTTACAGTGATGAGGTTAAATTTATTTTTGGTGAATTCCTTCCTTTGATCTTTGATTTTGGTTTTTAAGTGGTTGCTAACCTATTCCTGTAAAGACCTACTATTTTTCTGAGTTTGTCTACGTATATTTCTCCTTGCTCCAAGCTTTGTATTCCCTTTCTCTTCTTTTTTTCAGGCCTGAGTGCCTTCTTGAGTATTTCTTGTAGTGGGGGTCTCATGGCCATGAACTCCCTTAGCTTTTGTTTATCTGGGAGAGTTACTATTTCTCCATCATATTTGAAGAATATTTTTGCTGGATAGAGTATTCTTGGCTGAAAATTTTGTCTTTCAGTATTTTGAATATATCATTCCAGTCTCTCTTAGCCTGTAAAGTTTCTGTTGAGAAATCCGCTGAGAGCCTGATGGGAGTTCCTTTGTACATTATTTTTTGTTCTTATCTAGCTGCCCTTAATATTGTTTCTTTGTCATTGACTTTGACCAGGCTTACCACTAGGTGTCGTGGAGTGGGCCTTTGCCTGTTGATGTATTTAGGTGATCTGTTGGTTTTGCTTGCTTGTATTTCCTGCTTCTTCCCCAGATTTGGGAAATTCTCAGCTATTATTTCCTTGAATAGGCTCTCTGTTCCTCTTTCCCTCTCTTCTCCCTCAGGAATACCTATAACTCTTATGATACATTTACTAATAGGGTCAGATATTTCTCGGAGACTTTCTTCATTTCCTTTCAGTCTTAGTTCTTTCTCCTCTTGCATCTGGAGCATATCTGTATACCTATCCTCTATAATGCTAATTCTTTCCTCCATATTGTCAGCTCTGTTCTTTAATGATTCCAGATTCTCCTTTATCTCCTCCATTCTGTTCTTCATCTCCATCAGCACTGATTGGTTTTTCTTTATGATTTCAAGCTCTTCTGTGAAGAAACTCCTAATATCATTGAATTGTTTGTCTGTGTTGTCTTGCATTTCATTGAGTGTTTTTATGATAGCTATTTTGAAATCTCTGTCGTTTAGTATATGAATTTCTGTGTCATCATGGTTGGTTTCTGGGTGCTTGTCATTTTTCTTATGGTGTGGTGATTTTACTTATCTTTGAATTGTGGTTCTTGTATTGGCTTTGTTTTTCCTCATCCTGGAAATATCTGGTTGCAATTTCCACCGTGCCACTGTCTGGGGGTAAAGGGCTATGTAATCTGAGCCTCTTGCATTCTGCTGTGGCTGTTCCCTGTGATCCACAGGTCGCTTGGTGTGGTCTGGTTTCCTGGGCTGCAGGGTCCGGTTTGCAGGGAGGGGGGGCTCTCTCTTTTGCCCACTGGGTCCCTGGCATAGGGGGCTTCTCATTCACCCCTCGTTATCCACTCTCTGGGGTGCTCAGATGTTGATGGTACCCCATAGCAGCTCTGAGTCCTCTGTGTGGGAGTTTCCCATTGGCTGAGAAAGCCCGAAGAGCTATGGTTTCCCAGCAGAGGGCCGCCCCTCCCCCCTTTCTGGGAGCCCCGAGGACCGGGATTGCTGATCTGATGGGGAGGGAGAGGAGATTTCCTTACCTCTCCCCACTTCCTCCTGGGGGCCAGCAAGGTCCACTCTCAGAAGTGTGGCAGTGTGGATCTTTCTGATCTTGCTTTTCACTGTCTAGGATTCTGTTGTTGGTCTGTGACTGTTCCTTTAGTTGTATCTTATCGGGGGAGGAGTTTAGGGGAAAGCTCACTCCGCCATCATGCTGACGTCACTCTC
Source organism: Ceratotherium simum simum (assembly GCF_057802395.1). Taxonomy (NCBI): domain Eukaryota; kingdom Metazoa; phylum Chordata; class Mammalia; order Perissodactyla; family Rhinocerotidae; genus Ceratotherium; species Ceratotherium simum. The sequence goes on from NW_028261259.1 coordinate 8,203,637, forward strand.
CAGTGCTGTTTTTAAATTGGGTGTTTTTTAGACATGGGTGTAGCTGAAAGGGAGACTAATTTGGGAAATGAAATGAGCATGGAAATTGGAGGCAGAAAACACAGATACGAACTGGTGGGGATACTCAGTTGCCCAACAATTAGATTTTTTCCCCTCTATATTAGTCATCCTAGGAATAAGTTCACTTTAGGGTGTGTTTACTCTTCTGCATGCTTAAGGAAGAAGGCATGCTTTTCGGCCCTCAGAGAGCACATGGTGATTTGTTTAAACCATTCCTGAAGATTCCATGTCCAGGGAGTGCTGTAGGGCTAAACCTGAGCTGCACCCAGAGCAATGAGGTGTGCTTGAGGAGTTTCCTTGAACTCAAGAAGAGATAAGAAAGAAAGACATCTTGCTTCTTACTACCTTTGAACAAAATAATTTATTAAATGAGAAAGAAAAGATGAAAGATCCTAGTAAAGAATATTCATGCATTAATTGATATAATTTATATGTAAATGTATAACTAATATTTATATAATACATAACTATATATATGGTTATATATACACATAAATAAATATATATTCACAATAAATGCATGTATGTAGATCTGACATGACATTCACTTCCTTGTACCTGAAAGCAAGAGTTTCAAGACACATTATTCATAGATTTTGGATTTATGAATGTCTAAGTTCCTCTAAGTAGAATTGATAAGGACTTGGGGAAATTAAAACATATTTCAAAGTATTGGAGTTCTCAGCTGTAAAAAGGGGATCAAACTCCTTGCTTCCAAAAGTCATTTTAAATTTCAATGAAGAAATATTTATTTAGCTATCATTAGCCTTTCTAGAAAAATGCAGGAAGTTCAAATAAATTGTCTTTCCCCAGAGACATTTAAGATATCATGGGATAGGGCCAGAACTACAGTTTGCAAATCACTGAATTTTTTAATTCCCTAGGATGAATTTTCCTTAAGTCTTATCTTAAAAACTTACCTCTCACAGTGAACGTTTTTAATTGACTATTTCTAGTTAAAAGAGTTGACACTGTTGTTAATTAGACCCTACAATCATTAGAGATTTACTTCCAACCTGTAAGAAAGAACAACAATTAGTTATGCTCAAGTGACTGCTGATCTGTGACAATGTCACTATCACAATTCTATACCCAAATAAAATAACAGTCTGATCCTAAAAAAACAATAATGGTAATCATATTTAAGGGAGAAGTTTTACCTGCTAAGGGAGAAACATGAGCTGGCCTGCATCCATTATGGACACCACTTCTGCTTTCATAAAAAACATTTCATGGAGGGCTCAGGCCACCACATCCACAGCATAATAGATGTAGTAGCTGGATCCAGACATGGTCGTGTCTAATTTGTCCTTTGGCAGAGAATCCAGGGAGGCATTGAGCGGACACTCCAAAATTTTCCACATTCAATACCTGAAAATGAACAGTTGAAAATTTCAAGCCATAAGTTGGTAAAGAAAAAGTCTTCTGGGTATTTAGAGGGGCTAACTGTCCGTAGAGAGTATTTAAATCCAGATATCTCAAAGTTCTGGTGTGCAACGGAAAGACATCCATGGTAAGTATCTAAAAAGTGGTGAAGTGGAAAAAAAGAAGCATTCCATTGTGGTGTAGTGATGTACACCTTCTAAGTGGTTAAGTAGTAGTTTCCTGCAATGCTCACACTTATTAATATACTTGTGTCACCATACATGGTAAACATATTGGCTGATGAGCCTATGATTCTGGCCATGTAGGTCCAATCTTTTGAAGTGTACGTCCTCTTGGTCACAGGTATCTTAGTCACAGGCAGGCACCATTCATAGTCACCTCTCATCTAAGTTCCCAGAGGAACTGCTCACTTTTTATATCAACTGACACTAAGATTCCCACCCAAGTCCAGCCAAAATGTATCAACAATGAAGCCCTTCTGAAGACTAAAGATATGTCCTTGGAAGCCATCTGATAGAGAGGAAAACTAGTCCTTACCTTTCAGTACAGGATCATAATCTCCATAGGTTATCTGAATCAAAAGAGAAAAAAATGTTCCATATTGAGTCTCTGGAAGCAAAATAAACAGAATTTCAGCAAAATTCATATGATCAGGTAGCTAAACTTATATTCTTGGTGCTAACACTGTGAATATGAAGCAATATTATCTGACGGTAGAAGTGATTGAGGGGGAGCTTGGCTTTGAAGCCAGACTGCCTGGGTTCAAATTCTGACTCTAATAAGACTAACTGAACCATCTTGAGAAGGTTATATAACCTCTATCCATCTTAGTTTCTAGGTCTCTAAAGATTCCCATAATAATTGTACCTTTTCATTTATTTTATTAGGATTAATTTTGTGACTAATTTGTAAAGCAGTTGACGAATGTAAAATGCTTTTAAGTACATATTTACATACAACATTTTACTAACTATAAGATAAATAACTAAGGTGTGATTATTTGAGAATATCTAGCTTCCATTCCTTTGAGAGAATTTGGGCAACCACATTTCCAGAAGCTACTGTGGTCTGCTTTAGCCAATGATGCTAGCCTCTGGCTACTTCATCTCTTCTCAGCTTCACACACCAAAACAATGTGTCCACCATATCAAGAACTATCTGTGGTAGGTATTTTCCTATTAGGGAGACATGAAAACCCACTTTCTTCTTTTCCACTTGACTGGCCAAAGAATTTCACCAAGGAGGAAAACTTCTGTCCCTCCAGATCCATCCCCCCACCATGCTCATACCTGTGGTATTTGTAGAGCTCCAACAGCGTCCCTAGCTGAGCAGAGAATGCTGGTGTGGTTACTGCAGTGACAGCCACAATCTTGATCTGTGCCTGGCAGGTGTAATTAGGGATCTTCCAGCCCCCTCCTAATGATCACCTCATGGTGTTCTCCAACGTGCTGACTTCATTGTGGAAGAAATTGTAGACATGGAAACCCAGAGACAGGTTGGGGAGCAGCTGGGGACTCTTGTTGATCTCCTTGAAGGCAAAAACAAAGACCAGGACATAACGATAGTTTTTGTAGTTCGACCTGTATCAAGGCAATAGTATTAGAAATAAAGATCAAGTCATGCACTTCAGGAGTAACTCTTGTGGGAAAACAAGGAGGAAAAGCATGGCATTTTGACTCAAGCAACTTGTTCATTCCAGAGCAATTACTGTCTATTCATGACTTTGGAATCCAAAGCACATGCACCGGTGTTCACAAAGCCTTGGAAGATCCAGCACTCCTGCTCTGCACTCAAAAGACATAGACCAATGTCCTAAAATGAGTTACTTGGAAGGTTGCTTAAGGGGAAAAGACCAATTTACATATTTGTTTACAAGTCAAGCACTACTTCATGCAGTGACAACAACATGAGGTTCATCATGGCCAAGTGCTGGTATAATAGGATGAAGAAAAAGTTCATGATCCATACAAAGAAACTAGGTAGGACAGGGATGTGCAGAAGAAAAACTTGGAGGAAGGGCAAGTCGAAAATAGAATGGTGTCATCAAAACTTTTGCAATATACCTTTCTAAAACTGCCTGTCTCACAGACTTAGGAAACACATACTACCAGAAGCAGGGAAAATGCATCATAATAAATAAGGAGATAGTCTTAGGGAGAAAACAAAGAGAAAGGCAATTTATGACTCTATGTTTTTCTAAAAGAGTAAAAACAATTCAGAGTCCAAGGAGCAGTGTAAACTTGCAGCTTTTCATCTATTTCTTTACAGATTAGAAAACCATCATAGGCAGTGAGCTTTAGAGCTTATCTATGGGTTGATTCCGCTCTTGCACATCTAAGTTCAATCCAATGTTAATTTTCAAACAATTTAATTGAGAAGGTATAACTCACAATTCCAGAAGATTGCACAATAGAACATAGGCTTTTGTTGCTCTAATATTAAAATATTTTCACTGGTGAATATAGCTTTAAAAAACAAAATGTTGGGATACTGTAATTCTGAGTCACCCAGAGACACTCAGATTGGATTAAAAGAGGACTTGTATTCATTTCCTATTGCTACTCTGAGAATCTACCACAGATTTAGAGGCTTAAAACAACACAAATCTATTATCTTGTACTTTGGTAGGTCAGAAATCTAAAATGAGTCTCACTGGTGAAAATCAAGGTGTCAGCAGGACTGCATTACTCCTGGAGGCTCTAGGGAAGAGTACTATTTCCTTGCACATTCTGGCTTCTAGAGTCTGCCCACTTTCCTAGGTAATAGCCTCGTATCACTTCAATCTCTGTTTTCATTGTCATAACTCCTTCTCTGACTGACTATCTTGACTTACCCTTTTACATGTAAGGACACTTGTGATTATATTGGACCCATCCAGATAATTCAGAATTATCTCCTCATCTCAAGAACCTTGACTTTATCACATTTGCAAAGTCTCCTTTCTATGTTAGGTAGCATATTCACAGATTTGAAGGATTAGGACTTGGTCACCTTTGGGGGCACATTCCACCTACCACAGGACCTAACTACATGTTTTCCAATACTTGAAGCAAAACATAGAAGAGATTAAAGTAGATGATAGAAATGATATTCCATTTAAATATGAACCAAAACAAAGCGTGGGTATCCTTGTTAATATCTGATAAAATCCGAGTTCAAAGCAAAAACATGTGAAATATCAAAGGTGGTGACCATATGTCATATGATGACCATATGTGGTGAAAGGAAGAAAAGATCGAGTGCTAACAGTCAATATATATATCCCCCCAAAGTAAAATAAAGCTATTAGTTATAGACCCATGTACATAAGTACATATACGTACAACCAGATTTGGAGATTTAACACATCCTCTGGTCAGATTAAAGACAATAAAAAATGTGCAAAGTTATGGAAGAGTTAAGCTTAACAGATATTTACATAAAAATGTAAATAACACTAGTATATTATGAACACCAAAGAATATAGATACATGTGACAATGCACTGGGCCATCAAGTAAGCCTTTGAACATTGAAATTATACACAGTGCATTCTCTGACCACAGTATCATTATGCAAGCAATTAATAAAAGGACATCTATAAAATATTTATATATAATATATTATATACATATTATATATATATGATAAACACTTGATCTTTGATAAGTACTAGGGATCTAATGTACACCATGACTATAGTTAACAACACTGTATGATATGAAACATGTTAAGAGATAAAACCTGAGTTCCCATCACAAGGAAAAAATATTCTTTTCATTTTTTGCTTTTTCTTTTTATTATATTTATATGAGATGATAGATGCTAACTAAATTTATTGTGGTCATCATTTTACCAAATATATAAGTCAAACCCCTATGCTGTACACCTTACATTTATACAGTGATGAACGTCAATTACATCTCATTAAAACTGGAAAAAAACACATCTTTTTCAGAGAATACTCCAAATTATTTTAGACCATAAAGGATACTGAGTAAACGCATTTTGAAGAAAAATGAATATCATCTCAATAAAAAGTTCGTTTTTGAATAATCTATATATTTTGGTGAAACTTGCTCTTAGCACTAACTTCTAGCTAATATATGGTTTGCCCAAGAATTCTCTCCCCTCCCACATTATGGGTCAGGAGCAGGATGGCATGTGGGTCACTGCAGTGGGATCTTGGTGTTTTTTGCCTGCAACTTGTATCCTTTAGGCTTTCAGAAATTAATCACTAATGGAGATTATTCCAAGGTAGGTGAAAATAAAAGATGCTTATTTCTGTCTTCTGTTTGGAAGGAAATATTCCAGAAGGGAAAAAGAAAGGAAGCCACAAATAATTATTAAAGGAAAAGAAAGGAGCTGATGATTGACAGTTTATGGGAGATTCTCAACACAGCTTTTATATTCAACTTTCATAACTGTCAGAGGGATTCACACACACACATGAACTTACAGGTAAAATGTGACATCTTTGCTTGGACGAATCACAAAGAAATTTCTGTTGCATTTCTGATTCCTGATTCAATGTATAGAAAGGGGAAAACCCACTGACCGCCAAGTCCCCTTCCTTGTAGACACTGGGCCTTATGTAATCAAAGACGTCCAAATAACTCATCATGCACATGGAATGTGGAAATATCCCAAGGAGGAGCAGAAGAAGCAGAAAGAACATCTCAGCTGACTCACCAGCTTGAGGCAAGGCCTCTAGTCAGTTGTGACTGGGGGAGCAGAGCTGGAAGGAGACCTGCAGTGTAGCCCTCTGCAGGGAAATTTTACTCCTGTGCAGGGTACACGTGTCTAAAAGTGCTCTGCCATTCAAGACCATGGAAAGAAGATCTGTTATTGATCAGAACTAGGGCATTTTCAGAAGCGATATATACTGGCTCAGATCTTCCCTCAATGTCACTGTGGATCAGAATTGCTTCTGGCCTCTTCTCTCTGTCACTCCCCCAGTCCAGGCCTAACTGGTCACTGGTCTCAGAAAGGAGCTCTGAGGTCCCCCTGCCCCTGGGGCTCTGCACGTGGCACTCTCTGCCCTGGTAAGGACAAAGGTGAAAAATCTTTTTGGGTAACATCTTCCACTGCAGGTGCCAGAGATGTCATCAGGGCTGGGGGTCATCAAGTCTCTGGGAACTACCCCATCTTGAGATGATTAGATTTTTCCTTTCCCAGGCAAACATTCTGTTTCTTGCAATTGACTGAGAGGTGTTGCATCCAGCAAAACACAGTATCAGAAAGAGCTGGTATTGCAATCAACAAAAACAGCCCAGCATGATTCCTGTGATACCCAAGAGGGAGGTCATTGACCATGACTTGGGTAACCCTCAAGGGTACTTTACAGCCTATATCGCCAACCTCACCCTTAGGTCTATTTGACCATTGTCTGAAGAACTGGTCTCATTCCCAGTTCAGGGACTAGATAACCATTTTCCAATTCATATCAGTTTGGCATGAGATAAAGTCTAAAATCACATATATTTACACCTAACCTATTCCTTAGACCTACGTCCTATGCCAGGACTCCAGCACTTAGTTACTACATGTTCCAGTATCTTCCATTTAAAGTCAGTCTCTCCTAAACCCAAAGTCTCTCTCAACAGCTCTTTTGCCATTTCTCTGCTAATCTTCAAGGCAAACATTTGCAAAGATTGTTAGTATTCAAATATTCCTCTTCCTCAATTCCCATTCTTTTCAACCCACTTCAATCAGGTCTGTCCAAGTATGTCACTCAATCTGCTCTTCTCAAGGACATGAGCAGCTTCTATGAAGCCCAAATCAGTGGTCATTTTTTACCCTTATTTTACTTCACCACACAACATCATTTGACCCGGCTGACAGCTCTAGCCTTAGGACACTACTTTCTAAGTGTTTTCATTTTTCTAAGTTCTCCATATTGTTCCTACCTCATGTGTAACTCTCTCCTGATCTCCTGTACTGTAGCCTCTTTATTTTATTCACCTTTAAATGCTTGATTTTTTTTACATGGATCCTGTGTTCGCTCCATTTAAGAGTATTTTTATTCCACCTCAAACAATGAATATATTTGCTTTATTCTAAAGTTTTGTTGTTTTACCTTCTACTTTTAGATCTAAAATCCACTGTGAATTGATTTTTATGTACGTTGCGAAGTATGAGTTAAGATTCATTTTTGAATAAAAACATCCAACTAGTGGAGCACTACTGATTAAAAAGACTGTCTTCTGTCTACTTCTCTGCAGTGATGTCTTTGACATAAATCAGAGTTCCATATGTCAGCATGTCTGTTTATGGACTCTATGCTCAGTTCCATATTTTGTATCACAATACCAGGCAGTGTTAATTACTGTAGCTTTATGGTAAGTCTTGATATCTGGCAGTGTATATCTTCCAAAATACTTCTTCCTTAAAGAACACCTTGGAAATTCTTGATCCTATTCATTTCCTTATAAATTTTATCATCAGATTATCAGTTTCTACCTATCATCCTGCCAAGATTTTGATTGAGATTATTTGGAATCTATAAATCAGTGAGAGACAATATCCTTAAATAAGTGATCCTAGCAATGCTTGATGTTGGTATTTCTCTCCATTTATTTATATTTTCTTTAATTTCTCAGAAGCATTTGGTACTTTTATTTGGAGAGGCCTTGCACATCTCTCATTAGATTTATTTATTTATTTTTTTTTCCATTTCAATTTACCATAGCTTTTTTATTTTTATATTTTTTATTTTTATTTTTTAGCTTATTTGTTTATTGCAGTAACATTGGTTTATAACATTGCAAAAATTTCAGGTGTACATCATTGTACTTCTATTTCTGCATGGACTACATCATGTTCACCACCAAAATACTAATTACAACCCATCACCACACACATGTACCGAATTATCCTTTTCACCCTCCACCCTCCCCCCTTCCCCTCTGGTAACCACCAATCCAATCTCTGTCCCTATGTGTTTGTTTATTGTTGTTATTAGCTACTACTTAATGAAGGAAATCATACGGTATTTGGCCTTCTCCCTCTGACTTATTTCACTTTGCATTATACCCTCAATGTCCATCCATGTTGTCACAAATGGCTGGATTTCGTCATTTCTTATGGCTGAGTAGTATTCCATTGTGTATATATACCACAGCTTCTTGGGCACTTAGGTTGCTTCCAAGTCTTGGCTATTGTGAATAAGGCTGCAATGAACACAGGGGTGCATGTACCTTTGCAAATTGGTGTTTTCAAGTTCTTTGGATAAATACCCAGCAGTGGAATAGCTGGATCATATGGTAGTTCTATCCTTGATTTTTTGAGGAATCTCCATACTGTTTTCCATAGTGGCTGCACCAGTTTGCACTCCCACCAGCAGTGTATGAGAGTTCCCTTCTCTCCACATCCTCTCCAACACATGTTGTTTCCTGTCTTGTTAATTATAGCCATTCTGACGGGCGTGAGGTGATATCTCATTGTAGTTTTGATTTGCATTTCCCTGATAGTTAGTGATTTTGAACATCTTTTCATGTGTCTGTTGGCCATCTGTATATCTTCTTTGGAGAAATGTCTGTTCAGGCCTTTTGCCCATTTTTTAATTGGGTTGGTAGTTTTTTTGTTGTTGAGATGCATGTGTTCTTTATATATTTTGGAGATTAAGCCCTTATCAGATGTATGGTTTGCAAATATCTTTAATTCTATTTCACAGTAGTAAATGTTGTTGATCCAGCCCTTGTCATTGTATGACACATGTCTCTAATGTTCTTTATTCTGTAATTTCTATTTGCTTTTCTTTCTGCTTCAGTTTTGGGTATGTTTTATTTTCTGAAATTTTTAGCCTCTCATCTGCTATTAAATTAATAAATCAATATATATTGTCTCAGCGCTCCCCTCAAAGTCATTATGAATCAGAGTAGCATTTTATAAATGCTCCAAGTTTCTTTGAAAGCAACATGTATTCTCTTACGTTTGGTTATAGAGTACAGGCCCAGTAACTCAAGCTAATTTTGTTTTTGGATATAGTATTACATTGAGATTTTTCCCTCAAACTTATTTAGTGATAGAGGTGTATTGAAGTCTTCTACTACGGTTATAGATCAACAAATTCTTTTTTGTTATTCTGTCATTTTTTCTTTATATATTTGGATGTAATGTAAATAAGTACATACAGGATTAGGTCTTTTCATGTGAATTGTTCCTTTATATAATGCGGCCTTATTTTTTCATAGCAAAGTATTTCACTACATTAATAAATGATCAAACATTTCTTCTGATAGACCAGGCACTCTTCCAAATGCCTTATGAATATTAACTTAGGGAGTACTAAATATAAACTTAAGAAGTGTGTACTAGTATCATCTCCACTTTAGATATGAGAAAACTGGCATGTCACTTGCCTGAGCTCTCTGGCTAGCAAGTGGTAGAGCCCGGATTTGAGCCCAGTGTCTCTGAGTGGCATAAGTGGTGGACCATCATGGAGACAGTGGTATATTTTCTAGATTCTTCTTTCAGGACTGTCACTCGCTCTTGTAGCTGCAGAAAGTCTTCTAAGGGCTCATCCTGCCAACCTCACCGGGAATTTCCTTGGGCCAAAGGAAAGTGCCACACCTAAGATTATGATCACTCCCAATGGCAGCCCACTTCCAATGACTGGTTCACGGGGGGATACAAAGGCCCAATTCCTTTGTCTCAATTTGACAAAGCCCTGAAGGACCACCTCAGTTCCAGAGCTCCCACTGGGATAAACACTTGTCTCCGTTTTTAACTTATCATAGTGCAATCTCTTCTTCTGCCAATCTCAGTTCTCTTCTTTACAGATGGTTACCTCAAGCAAGTAACAAACTTTTTATGCCAAAGTTTCTTCATCTGTATAATGAGAACAATGAGAGTGCCTACTTCACAGACTTGTATTAAATATTCAATAAGCTACGATATGTAAAGCATTTATGAGACTCCCAGTATATAGGAAACATTATATATTACATCTTTTATTGTGAATTAATTTAAATCCATTGTAGGATTATACTGAGAAAAATGAGCCACACACAAAAAAGAGTAAATATTGTATGATTCTATTTGTATGAGTTCCAAGAACAGTCAAAAAATAATCTGTGATAGGAAAAATAATCAGAACAGTGGTTGCATCTAACCTCAGATTGTGGAGAAGGGGTGAGGCAGGAGCAAGGATTGACCGAGAAGGGACATGGAGGAATTTTATGGGGTGAGGAGAACGTTCTATATCTTGAAAGGAGTATAGGTTACATAGGTGTATGCATTTGTCAAAATGCATTAAGTTCTACACCTAAAATCTGTGTTGTGCTATATTTAATATATACCTCAATTTAAATCAGATTCATTTTCTTAAGTGAAAGAAGCCAGAGACAAAAAGCCATTTATTGTATATTCCATAGTACGCCATTTGGGGAAAAGCAAAATTGTAGTGAAGGACAACAAATCAATGTTTCCTGGGGCAAAGAGTAAGAAAGGGGGATGACTACAAAAGGGCAGCAGAAAGGAATTTGGGAGTGATGGAATTGTCCTATCAAGACTGTTCATGTGGGCCGGCTGCCTTCGAGCCCTCCCCCGTGCCCGGAAAACGCGGGCCGCCCGAGGGGCCGGCTTTCCCGCGAGGGCTTTGCAGGCTGGTGAGGGAAAGAGGAGAAAAGCGAGCGGCCATCTCTTTACAGGCCCACAGCAGGCCCGCTTCCCTCCTGGGGCTTTCGAGAATCTCAAAGCAATCTTGGAAGCTGTGAGTAAGAGGAATCTTCTTCCCCCCGACCCAGTGCTGGGTCACAGCGGCTGCTTCCGGCCTGGAGCTGCACGCCAACCGAAGGCGTTTGGCCCTGGAGTGGGGGTGGCCATGCTGTTCTGGGGCTGAGTCTGAGGAAGTGGGCTGGGGCCGAGCTAAATGAGGCTGGAGGTGACAGCAGGGAGGACCACCCCGCGCTCCGTGCTCTTCCTTGATCTCCCGTGCGGGCTGAGGACGTGCCTCCCAGTGCGGCGCCCAGCCCCCTCCCTCCCCCTGCGCATGCGCCGTCGTGCTGTCTGCCGTCGGAGCGTGTCGGTATTTCAGCTGTCCAAAGACAACTTCATACCTGTATAATGTAACAGAAAAGGTCAGAAAACATTAGGCAACTAGAAGTGTGGAGCTTCTTAATCAAGATGAACGTCTCTGGGAGCAGTTGTGGAAGCCCTAGCTCTGCAGATATTTCTAATGACTTTAAGGATCTTTGGACAAAACTAAAGGAGTATCATGATAAAGAAGTACAAGGTTTACAAGTAAAAGTAACCAAACTGAAAAAGGAATGAGTTTTAGATGCACAAAGACTAGAAGAATTCTTCACCAAATATCAACAGCTGAGAGAGCAACAGAAAGTCCTTCATGAAACTATTAAAGTTTTAGAAGATCGATTAAGAGCAGGATTATGTGATCGCTGTGCAGTAACTGAAGAACATATGCGGAAAAAACAGCAGGAGTTTGAAAATATCCGGCAAGAGAATCTTAAACTTATCACAGAGCTTATGAATGAAAAGAATACTCTACAGGAAGAAAATAAAAAGCTTTCTGAACAGCTGCAGCAGAAAATTGAGAATGATCAACAGCATCAAGTAACTGAGCTTGAATCTGAGGAAAATGTTATTCCAGATTCACCAATAATAGCCTTTTCATTTTCTGGCATTAATCGGCTGCGAAGAAAGGAGAACCTCCATGTCCGATACGTAGAACAAACACATGCTAAACTGGAGCACCCCGTGTGTGCAGAGGAATTGAGGAAAGTTCCAAAATCTTCAACTCATCTACAACATAAGCCTAACGAAAATGAAATTCTGGTGGCTGAGACTTGTGATCAAAGTCAATTTCCAATGGCTAAAACACATGGAACAAGCAGTTACCCCACTGATAAGTCATCTTTTAATTTAGCTACAGTTGTTGCGGAAACACTTGGACTTAGTGTTCAAGAAGAATCTGAATCTCAAGGCCCCATGAGCCCTCTTGGTGATGAGCTCTACCACTGTCTGGAAGGAGATCACAAGAAACAACCTTTTGAGGAATCTACAAGAAATAGTGAAGATAGTTTAAGACTTCCAGATTCTAGTTCCAAGACTCTTCCTCCAGAAGAATTGCCTACTCGGGTATCATCTCCTGTATTTGGAGCTACGTCTAATGTGAAAAGTAGTTTAGGTTTGAATACAAGTTTGTCCCCTTGTCTTTTAGAGACTGGGGGAAAAAATCATCTGAAAACAGCACCTTTCAGCAACACTTCTAATTCTAGATCAGAGAAAACTAGATCAAAATCTGAAGATAGTGCTCTTTTCACACATCATAATCTTGGGTCTGAAGTGAACAAGATCATTAGCCAGTCATCTTCTAATAAGCAGATGCTTATAAATAAAAATATAAGTGAATCCATACGTGAACAGGATAGTATTGATCACATTAAAGATGCTATTACTGATAAAGATAAACATGTGATGCCCCTGAAATCAGTGGGAGGCAGAACATCCAAAAGGAAGAAAATTGAGGAAGAAAGTGAAGATGAAGTAAGCTGCCCCCAAGCCTCTTTTGATAAAGAAAATGCTTTTCCTTTTACACTGGCTAGTCATTCGTCCATGAATGGAGACTATGTGATGGATAAACCTCTAGATCTGTCTGATCGATTTTCAGCTGTTCCATGTCAAGAGAAAAGCCAAGGAAGTGAGATCTCTAAAATCAGATTTTGGCAGGTGACTATCTCTGAGGCTTTGAAGCCCGTTCCAAAATGCTCTTCCTCAAGCCACAAGGCCTTAAGTGGGAGCTGTACATTAATCAAAAATTCCCTAGAGGAGCCCTATTTACAGGAATGTGTCCTCCAGGCCTTGAGTAAATCCTCTCCAGATAATAAAACACCATTACAAATAAAGGAAGAAAATCCTGTTTTTAAAATCCCTCTACGTCCACGTGAAAGTTTCGAGACAGAGAATCTGTTTGATGACATGAAGGGTGCTGGTTCTCATGAGCCGATAAAAAGAAAAACGAGGTCAGTCCATGGAGCATGTGAACTTGCATCAGTTCTTCAATTAAATCCATGTAGATTTGCTAAAAGAAAGTCTCTACAAAACAGCCAAGATTTATCTTTTGAAAATATCCAATGGAGTATAGATCCAGGAGCAGACCTTTCTCAGTATAAAATGGATGTTACTGTAATCGATACAAAAGATGGCAGTCAGTCAAGATTAGCAGGAGGAGAGACAGTGGACATGGACTGTGCATTGGTTAGTGAAACTGTGCTTTTAAAAATGAAGAAGAAGGAGCAGAAAGGAGAAAAAAGTCCAAATGGAGAAAGAAGAATGAATGATAGCTTGGAAGATATGTTTGATCGGACGACACATGAAGAGTATGAATCCTCTTTGGCAGATAGTGTCCCCCAAGCAGCAAATGAAGAGGAGGAATTACCAGCTGCCACAAAGAAACCAAACCCTCACGGTGATAAACAAGATAAAGTCAAACAGAAAGCGTTTGTGGAGCCATATATTAAAGATGGTGAAAGAGAGACTAGCTTACAAAATTTTCCTCATATTGAGAGGGTTCGGAAAAGGGAAGAGAGAAGAAAATTGCTTGAACACACATGTAAGGAATGTGAAATTTATTATGCAGATATTCTAGCAGAAGAAAGAGAAAAGAAGTTGGCTTCCTGCTCAAGACACCGATTCCGCTACATTCCACCTAACACACCAGAGAATTTCTGGGAAGTTGGTTTTCCTTCCACTCAGACTTGTATGGAAAGAGGTTACATTAAGGAAGATCTTGATCCTTGTCCTCGTCCAAAAAGACGGCAGCCTTACAATGCAATGTTTTCACCTAAAGGCAAGGAGCAGAAGACGTAGGTGTTGAAGCAAAAACAGGATAGAGCACAATTTTTTTTCTTTTTAGTTATTTATAGTTAAAGTTGTTATTAAACATTGATTTTTTTTGATCTTCTGTAAACTGATTTATAAGTCATTTTTCTACTGAAAATATTTTTAAATGGCATTTACCCACCATACAAACAACTATTTAAAATGTGGATAAGAGTACGTTGTATTTTCTTGCTTTTGCACCTTTAAAACAATAAGTTGGTTTCATTTTGCACTCTAACTTAAGAGCTGTTTATTTACTTTATTTGGTAATACCTAATTAGAATTTTGAAAAAAAAAAAGACTGTTCATGTGTGTATCATGTTCGATCATGACTATACTGATGGATACACAACTCTATGCATTTACCAAGACCCATAGAACTGTACACCCCCGAGTGGATATTACTGTAGGTTAAAAAAATTAATCCACTAGGTAGTGAAGGGAACATAAAATGGAAAACAAGCTATAACAAATGAATCTAAATGTTGTGGAAAAGGAATAACACAGCCACAATGAAGGCTATGAAAAGGAAACCAAATTTACTTTGGAAAACTATGTTTTACCAGATCCTGTAAGCCTGGATCAAAAGAAGTGACCAGAAATCATGTACTCTTGTTCATACATAATGTTTCTCAGAATGGTATGGGTTAGCAATTCTAAAATTAGTTTATGCATATACTAGATCTGAAAAACTAAGTAAATATATTGTAGATGATGAGAGCCAGTGTATCACAGTCAAAGAAAGATGTTATAAACAAGGAAAGAGAGAAGGCTAGCTCTTATTCCACTCCAACTGAGGCGTTTGGTTGGAATAAGAGCTACCGTTATCAATTCCTGCTTTTCACGGATGGATGGGTAGATAAAGAGAGAGAGAGAGATAATATGTGTATGTAGAGGATAGTATAGATTCATATCTTTCCAAGGTCTGTCAGCTTAGAAGACCTAGAAGAATGACACTCCAGTAATAATGAGAATACCTATCAACCACCCAGAAATTGGTTTCTAAGATACTATTCTAAAGAAAAAGTAAGAAACCAGGGCTCTCTGGAGGACTAGTGGATTCCAAGGCTACGGTAGAAGAAATACAACCTGATCCTGAAATATCACTGAAGGATATTCTAGTGGAAAATAAAGATTCACAAAAAGAAGCCCCTAAAATCTGCTTAAAAATCCCCCCTCAGCTCTTTGAATAGCACCTAACTTGTGCATGTGCAGGGAATGAATTTAGGAGACTTAGAAGAGAAAAGCCACTGAAAACTGAATATTGTGCAGAAATTTCGGAGATTACACATGCCAGGAGTTGAAGGTTGGCTTTTGGAGTCATCTGGAGTGGAATGACCTTGATAAAAAAAAAAAGTCCTGGCTTTCAATTATGACCCTAGAAATGTCACAGCCTGAGAGTCAGTGCCACACACTAAGAGTAAGATCTACATCTCGGGAGTCAGTGCAAAACTGAAATAAATATGTCATTTTAGGTTCTCCTTCAGAGGTTCAGCGTGATCCATTCGTACTGGAAACCTAATCTTTAGAGGAAGGAAACATGATTAAGAGCTTCTACAAGGTATTGTTCACAAGATCCAGCACACAATAAAAGATTAATAGACATGCAGAGCAGCATGAAAATGCTCTCAATTATGAACATATAAATCAGTAGAAGCAGACCCAGAGACAATCCAGATACCGGAGTTAGCAGACAAGGATTTCAAAATAACTATGAATGAAAGAAAGATGGACAATTGTAGAAAATGAAAGACAAACTAGAAATCTTTAAAACAACCAAAGAAAAAGGACACGTTTCCTTCAAAAGAGCAATAAGAAGTCTGGTAACTTTTCAAAAGAAACTGTGGAAGCAAGAAGACATGAATGACATCTGACAGCTAAAGGGTTGAATGGGAGGGAAAATAAAAACCTGCCAATTTAACATTCTTTGACTTAAGAAAAATATTCTTAAAAAATGCAGACAATTTAAAGATATTTTCCAAAGGGGGTTTAAAAAAACAAGCTAAAACAATTAAACAAAAGCAGAACTGAAATTCAAGAAACTCTAAAGAGAGTTTTCAGGCTGAAGGAAAACAATTACACCCAAAGACACACAAGGTTAGGAATGCCCATCGGCAGGAAACAAATGTAGCTAAAACAATTAAACAACAGCAGGACAGAAATTCAAGAAACTCTAAAGAGAGTTTTCAGGCTGAAGGAAAACAATTACACCCAAAGACACATAATGTTAGGAATGATCATTGGCAGGAAACAAAATGTAAGTTTTTATAATGAATATTGACTTACTAAAACAATCCCAGAGCTGGATGGTGGCCCTGTTGAAGGTCCTTCAACCTGAAAATAACCTAGAGTACCATTTATTCCTGCACTGTTTAGGCTTGCCTTAGAAACCCTTTTATCAGTTCTGAATTGTCTGCATTTTGAAAATATCTTAATCGAAAATTTGGTGGCATCCCTTCAACCCTGCTATGTCATTCATGTGTTCTTTGTGACTCAGCCAGTCTTTTGCTGCTGTCAGTAGGGTGGGCACATGTCACTTCTTTTCGTTCATGCTGAACTGAATAAGATTGTCTCTGGGTCTGCTTTGATTTATATTTAATGAAACTTTCAGCTGCTCTGCAGAAATTAATCTTATCTGGATCTTGAACAATAGTGGAATCTTGAATCATGTTTCCTCCCTCTAAAGATTGGAACGGATGGCCCTGAGACAAATGACACCTCAGTCATGACTCCGCTAGTAACATAATGATGTGGTCTAGTGAGCCAGGACACTCAGTCATTCCACCAGATGATCAAGCCCAACCGGCTCCTCATGAGAATTTCACAGTTTCCCTATTCAAGAATCTAAATGGACTGAGACAGCTGATTTTAATATCTGAGATTGGCCCAGACCTTTTCCCAAACCAGCAGCTCTCATTTCCTCAGACCCAGACAGAGGATTCTCCAGACTGGTGTCACTGATATCTGACACTGAGTTCTCAATGTTCAGATCCTCCAGAAAACTACAATCGGGTTGTGGAATTTGATGAGAGATAGTGCCTTCTTACCTGGCTGGTGCCGATCGGGGGCGATTCTTTCATGTCTGTTTGAGTTTTTCCAGATACTTTATCTATCTTGGCCTGAAATGTCTAGTAGGTACCTGCCGTTTTTTGCTTTTTGTCAACACCAAGAACTCAGTTGCTAAACCAAACTGTTTCTTGCTGTTCAGCCTCCATTTTGCCTGATTTGGTCTGAGTAGCAGGTAACCTTTCTCTGGTGGATGGGTGACCAGCAGATTATACTCTAGAGTCGTGTCATTTTTCACATTCTGGCATGTATCAGGCTATTGAGATAATTTGTTAGGAAGCTTGTTTCTTATTCTGTTGAAGTAATGTTCTGCAGAGCTTGTTTCCTTAGCTGGGCTTTCTATGTCTAGAATTTGTGTATCTGTTTTCTATCGCTCTTTGTACTGTGATCTCTGCATGATTTCTCTTGATAGTGGCCACAGTGGTGGTGGGGATGAGTCTGTTATAACCAGCATCTCTGGAATCTAAGCTGAAACAAAATTCCTTTACGTGTATTTCAGGCTTCTTGAAATATCTGGAGGCATGTGATTTTCTTTCTTTGCTTGTGAGGCTGTGAAGATCTGGTACTAGGTGGTGTCTGGCATTCTGACACTCCATTTGGAGGTATTGAAGGTGGTTTCTGTCGTATAAACTCTATGTGACTGACTCTAGCAACCACCAATCTGGTTTTATTCAGGAAAGAAGATGATAGAAGTTTGAGACCCGTGAACGTGTAGCCTATGCATTCAGAAAGGATTGTGCCCGTGGTGTTAAGGCTCCTGCTGTCATTTTTCTCCGATTTGCTTTGGCCAGCAGGGCACTCTTTTGGTTTCTCTCTAGTTGCACCACATGCACACTGTGAGAAGGATATGGTGATACAGCCATCTGTATAACATCTGAATTTTCTCACATCAATGACAGCCTGTAAAGAGACTTTTAGGTGTATTCGTTTTCTGCAAAATGTCTCCTCACTGTTCACTTCTTAGATTAAAGGCTGTGATCTTCTTTTTAAAAATTTATTAATTCATGTGATTATTCTTCTATTGCTGTATATCTCAATATTCTATTTTTAGATTGTCATGTTTTCTCAAATAAGGTACATTATTTGCTCCTTTAATTCCAATCAATGTCTTCTATAGTTTGTTATATCCATCTACTATCTCATGGAACAGTATTCAAGACAAGATTTGTTCTTTCAGCTTCTTTGAAGAACATCACTCTGAGACAACAAATGTTTCCTATGGGACATGACTTTAGTTCTTTGGGTTCCCTCTGATAAACTTATCATTCAAGGTTTTGTAGCTATTTTTAACTTTCCTCCATCTGTTTGAGAAATTTAGAAGGAACGTCTGCTCAGTTAAGAGGCCCATTGAGATTGTTCTCAGTCTGGAATCTGACTTAGATAAACAGCTTACTCTTTTCATTATCAGAAAGAAACTCCAGAAGATTCTTTTTATGGCTCATTGAAGAGTAACTCCTGGGAAAGGCTCTCAGCATGGGACATAAGTCACAATAACAAGACGGCCTGTGTTTCTAAAAGGAACTTCTGAGCTCCTTTCCTCTTGCTGTGTTTTCTGTCTTTGATACTACTTCTGCCGGGAGATTTCCTGCAGAAACGCAAAAAACATTGTTTCCTGGGCCACCAACTCCAACAGTGACAAAGAGATTACTGTTAGAAGAAACAGTTCAGTTGCTGGCCTTTCTGTGCAACTGAGTTGATAACCTTGGGAAGGAAGCCTTGATGGGAGCTGTGGGGCTGCCAGAGCGGGCCATTGAGCAAGAGTAAAGGGTAGTAACTCTGTTGTCCCTCAGTATACTTTAGCCCCAGAACAGTTGGCCACATAGGTCTCAGCTGGTCAGCTCAGAAGGAAGAGGGCTGAGATAAGTCAGCTGGGAAAGGACCTGTGGTATCCAGAATTGCCACGGTGCACCGCCCGGCTATCACACGAAACTGAAGCTTCTGACAGGATTGTATGTAGCGCGCTCCCTGATAACGTTTGAGGTCCTTAGAGCTTTGTCATCCATGGGGGAAAAAATGAGAGCAACAAAGGCCCATTTGGATCACTTTAAACATCCTCATCTATCACTAAATCTGAGGAAAAATCTGATAAAATGAATCTACTGCTTCTGTTTGTGCCTGTATTCTATAACATTAAATAAGATGGATTCTTGGGTGAATGGATGCAGGTGGCAAAGTAAACATGATTGTAACTGATGGAAGGGGCTGTCTTGATTAGGGCTGTAGTAACCTAGAAAGAGAACAAGCGGCAGAAATTTGCATATTCTGGAGGTTGGAAGTCAGACCAAGGTGCCTGCAGGATTGGTTTCTCCTGGTACTCTGATTCCAGATGACCATGCTCTTGCTGCCAGTCTTAACTGGTCATCCCTGTTGTGTGCCCCTAATCTTAAAAGTGTCTAATCATCTGAGACATCACATTAGGATTAAGTCCAGATTAGGATATTTATAATCTAGTTTTTTTTGTCACAACCTCTTTATAAAGTGCATAAGAGGACTGGAAGACATGACTGTTGAGGGACAGAACTGTCCATAATGAGACTTTCACTGTACAACTCTTTCAAATTATCGCCATGCCTGAACATTTCCCAATATGTGGTGTGGTGTCTGGCAGTGGTGAAGAGAAAAAACAAGGAAAAATCATCATGAAAGTTGTTTTCAAATAGGGTTATCATAGATTTAAATGTAAATATTGTGAGGAAGGAAAACAAATAAGTATTTTATATATAATCTCAGAGAAAGATGTTCTTTTAAAATCTCCTTGATATAAGATTTTTCCAGTCAAAAAAGCATCTGAAACATACAAAATAGAGCAAAGCAAATAGTTCAAAAAAGCTAATAGGCATATTAACTATTAAGTCAAAAGAAAACGTTGGAGAAATGGTGGCGATCAGTTCTGAAAATAATCTCAGTAATGGATGATTCTCACTTCAAATGAAATAAGTAAAACAAGATTCTTGTTTATTCTACAGATTAGGAACTCTTTGCTTAATATTTGATGTATTAGGATGTGAAAAACTCCACAGTGAAGGTAAGAGGACATTTGAATGGCAAGACAAGAGGACCTTGGAAGAGTGGAGAGGACAATAGACGTGAGAGATCCGGGGAGGAAAAATAATAGCTGAAACCAGGCGGAGGCTGCCTGAAGCAAGAGTGCGGCAGAGCGTGAGAGAGAGATGGAGAGAGGCTGAAATGAAGATAAATGGAAGAGCAGATGTGAAGGCAGAGATGCGGCTGCCTGGGCGAGTAAGAGAAAAGTTGAGTGTGCGCTGGTCTGGAAAGGTTGATGAAAGAATGGACAAAGATGAAATGGCGAAAAAGAAGTATTTTGAGGACGCGGCATCAGCAGATTAAGTGATCAAATAGACCTACGCAGAGTCCAATAGGCAAGTAAGATCTGAGAGTGCACCTCCTCTGGGGATCACAAGGCGTGCTGCTGGGCTGTTTTTACAATGTAGCTACCTGCTGAGCGATGACTGAGAGTGAAGAAGTGCTTTGAAACGACTGACGGGGCCAAATGCCTTGAGCAAAGTCAGCTTTGTGATGGAAAACAGCAAGACAGACAAAACGAAACCTTTGTGACTGGGGCCAGTCAAGGCGGAGAGCAGGGATGAGTCCTTCTGAGAGCAGTGCATCTGATACTGGTGGAGAGGAGAGGCATGGACCTGTCCACCTGGAGAAATCAGTGAAGGTTGGGTTTAGGAAGTCTGCTGAATGTGACAATACTCTGCATCTGATGGGAGATGTCTGGATTTTGCTTCTCAGCAGAATGTTCTTGTAAATGGTCTCCCCACAACTCTTCCAGTCAAATGATAGACGGCACTACTGTGCTCTGAGGTTAGGCCCTCTTGCTGTCACCTGTTTTCTATTTTGCAGCTAATTCACTGGATAGCTGTAACAGTGCATCTGAGTGCAGACCGGACAGGAAAGGTGTAATCTAAGATGCATTTCCTGTGACTGGTGAGTGACTGAGCAGGATGGACAGAGTGGAGTGGGCTCTGATGAAGTGACACAGTACAAATCTGAGCCGTATATCATAAATTCTGTAATAACAAATTGTATTCTTGAATGGAAGAGCACTGCTGCGCCCTGCAGAGTGAAATCACTGCAGGTGAACCTTTCCTATGACTGGAGCCTGCTATGTGGAATGTAAATATGAATGATGTGACAGGACGTCTTTAAGGTGTAATTATTGTGGTTGTTTTAAGGTTGGAGGTGGGAAATGCAGGGGAACATCTTATTTAGTCTTTGCAGTTCATTTTTACCTGTAAGTTCATGTGTGTGTGAATCCCTCTGACAGTTATGAAAATTGAATATAAAAACTGTGTTGAGATTCTCCCATAAACTATGAATCATCAGCTCCTTTCTTTTCCTTTAATAATTATTTGTGGTTGCCTTTCTTTTTCCCTTCTGGAATATTTTCCTTCCAAACAGAAGACAGAAATAAGCATCATTGATTTTCTCCTGCCTTAGAATATTCTCCAATAGTGATTATTTTCTGAAAGCCTAAAGGATGCAAGTTATAGGGGAAAAACACCAAGATCCCACTGCAGTGACCCATATGCCATCCTGCTCCAGACACATGATGTGGGAGGAGAGAGAATACTTGGGCAAACCACGTCTTAGCTAGAAGTTAATGCTAAGAGCAAGTCTCATCAAAATGTGTAGATTATTCAACAACGAACTTTTTATTGAGCTGATATTTATTTTCCTTCAAAATGCATTTACTCAGTATCATTTATGGTCTAAAATATTTTGGAGTATTCTCTGAAAAAGATGTGTTTTTTTCCAGTTTTATTGAGATATAATTGACATTCATCACTGTATAAATTTAAGTTGAACAGCATAATGCTTTGACTTACATATTTGGTAAAATGAATACCGCAATAAGTTTAGTAAGCATCTATCATCATATATAAATATAACAAAAAGAAAAACCAAAAATGAAAAGAATATTATTTTCCTTGTGATGAGAACTCTTAGGATTTACTCTCTTAACAACTTTCATGTTTATCATACAGAGGTGTTAACTACAGTCATGTTGTACATTAGATCCCTAGTATTTATCAAAGATAAAGTGTTTAACATATATTTATATAATGGAATTTTCTAGATGTCTTTTTATTAATTGCTAGCCTAATGACACTGTAGTCAGAGAATGCACTGTATATAATTTCAGTGTTCAAAGGCTTACTTCATGGCCCAGTGTATGGTCAAATGTATGTATATTCTTTGTCGCTCATAATATACCAGTGTTATTTACTTTTTTATGTAAATATCTGTTAAGCTTAAGTCTTCCATAACTTTGCTTTTTTTTTTTGTCTTTAATTTGACCGTTTCTAAGAGGATGTGTTAAATCTCCAAATCTATTGTTCATATATGTATTTATGCACATGGGCCTCTAAATAATAGCTATTTTTCACTTTGGGGGGACATATATATTGACTGTTAGCACTCTATCTTCTCTTCCTCTCACCGTCCCACATATGTCACATATGACATATCGTCACCACCTTTGATATTTCACATTCTTTTTGCTTTGAACTCTGATTTTATCAGATGTTAACAAGGATACCCATGCTTTCTTTTGGTTCATACTTCAATGGAATTTCATTTCGATCTACTTTAATCTCTTCTGTGTTTTGCTTCAAGTCTTGGAAAGCATGTAGGGTCCCGTGGTAGGTGGAATGTGCCGCCAAAGGTGACCTAGTCCTAATCCTTCGAATCTGGGAATATGTTACCTCCCATAGAAAGGAGACTTTGCAAGTGAGATGAAGTCAAAGATCTTGAGATGAGGAGATAATCCTGAATTATCTGGATGGGTCCAATATAATCACAAGGGTCCTTACAAGTGAAAGAATAAATCAAGAAAGAGTCAGAGAAGGAGATATGACAACGAAAACAGAGATGGAAGTGATACAAGGCTGTTACGTAGGAATGTGAGCAGCTTCTAGAAGCCAGAAAATGCAAGGAAATGGACTCTTCCTTAGAGCCTCCAAAAGGAATGCAGTCCTGCTGACACCTTGATTTTCTCCAGTGAGACACATTTTAGATTTTTGACCTCCCGGGTATAAGATAATAAATTTATGTTGTTTTAGGTCTCTAAATCTGCTGTAGTTTCTCAGAGTAGAAATAGGAAATGAATAAAAGTCCTATTTGTAATCCAATCTGAGTGTGTCTGTATGACTCAGAATTACAACACCCCAACATTTTGGTTTTTAAAGCTGTATTCACCAATGAATATAATATTTTAATATTAGAGCACCAGAAGCCTATGTTCTACTGTGCAATCGTCTGGAATTGCATGTTGTACCTTGTCAATTAAATTGTTTGAGAATTAAAGTTGGACTTAACTTAGATATGCAAGAGAGGAATCAACCCAAAGATAAGCTGTAAAGTTCACTGCCTAGGATGGTTTTCTAATATGTAAAGAAATAGAAGCAATGCTGCAAGTTTAGCTTGCTCCTTGGACTCTGAATTATTTTTACTCTTTTAGAAAAAGATAGAGTCATAAATTGCCTCTTCCTCTTTATATTCTCACTAACACTATCTCTGTAATTGTTATGGTGCAATTTCCCTGTTTCCGGTGGTATGTGTTTCCTAGCTCTGTCAGGCAGGCGGTTTTAGAAAAGTATATTGCAAAAGTTTTGATGACACCATTCTGTATTCGACTTGTCCTTCCTCCAGGTTTTTCTTATGCACTTCCCTGTCCTACCTAGTTTCTTTGTATGGATCATAAAATTTTGCTTCATCTCACTTTACCTACACTTGACCATGACCAATCTCATGTTTGACTTGTAAACAAATATGCAAGTGGGTTATTTCCCCTTAAGCATCCTTTGTGCCTCTTCTTTCTGCTAACTCATTTTAGGACATAGGTCTATCTCTTCTGAGTGCAGACTGGTAGTGCTGGATCTTCCAAGGCTTTGGGAACACCTTGCGTGTGTGCTCCAGATTCCAAAGTCATGAAGAGACAGTAATTGCTCTGGACTGAACAAGTTGCTTGAGTCAAAATGGCATGCTTTCCCTCCTTTTTTCCCCACAGGAGTTACTCATGAAGTGCATGCCTTGATCTTTATTTCTAATACTATGTCCTTGGTACAAGTTGAACTACAAAAACTATCATTAAGTACTGGCCTTTGTTTTGCTTTCAAGGAGATCAACAGGAGCCCCCAGCTGCTCCCCAACCTGTCTCTGGGTTTCCATGTCTACAACTCCTTCCACAGTGATGTCAGGACCTTGGAGAGCACCATGAGGTGGTCTTTGGGAGAGGGCCAGATGATCCCAAATTACACATGCCAGGCACAGATCAAGATTGTGGCTGTCACTGCAGGAACCACACCAGCATTCTCTGCCCAGATTGGGACATTGCTGGAGCTCTACAATTACCAAAGGTATGAGCATGGTGGGGGGATAGATCTGGAGGGACTGAAGTTTTCCTCCTTGGTGAAATTCTTTGTCCACTCAAGTGGAAAAGAAGAAAGTGGGTTTGCATATCTCCCTAATAGGAAAATACCTAACGCAGATAGTTTTCATATGGTGGATTCATTATTTTGGTGTGTTTCTGAGACGGGATGAAGTAGCCAGAGGCTAGCATCATTGGCTAAAGCAGACCATAGTAGCTTCTGGAAATGTGGTTGCCCAAATTCTCTCAAAAGAGTGGAAGCTAGATATTCTGAAATAATCACACCTCAGTTGTTTATCTTATAGTTAGTAAAATTTTATATGTAAACGTGTACATAAAACCATTTTACACTCTTCAAATGCCTTACAAATAGTCACAAATTTAATACTAATAAAAGGCAATGAAATGGTACAATTATTATGGGAATTTTTAGAGATCTAGAAACTAAGATGGACAGAGGTTATATAACCTTCTCAAGATCGTTAAGCTAGTCATATTAGAGTCAGAATTTGAACCCAGGTAGTCTGGCTTCAAAGCCAAGCTTCCCCTCAATCACTTCTACCATCAGAGAATGTTGCTGCATATTCACAGTGTTATTGCCAAGAATACAAGTTTAGCTACCTGATCATATGAATTTTTCTGAAATGCTGTATATTTTGCTTCCAGAGAACTCAATATGGAACACTTTTTCTCTTTTGATTCAGATAACCTATGGAGATTTTGATGCTGTACTGAAAGGTAAGGACTAGTTTTCCTCTCTGTCGGATGGCTTCCATGGACATAACTTTAGTCTTCTGAAGGGTCTCATTGTTGATACATTTTGGCTGGAAGTGGGTGGGAAACTTAGTGTCAGTTAATATAAAAAGTGAGCAGTTCCTCTGGGAACTTAGGAGAGAGGTGGATATGAACGGTGCATGCCTGTGACTAAGATACCTATCACCAAGTGGACGTACACTTCAAAAGATTGGAACTTCATGGCCAGAATCGTTTTTCAGATGAGACTTAATGACAATTCATCCCAGGGAATTTAAAAATTCAGGGTTTGCAAAATCTAGTTCTGGCCCTATCCCATGATATCTTAAATGCCACTGGGGAAAGGACAATTTATTTGAACTTCCTGCATTTTTCTAGAAAGGCTACTGATAGTTAAATAAATATTTCCTCATTGAAATTTAAAATGACTTTTGGAAGCAAGGAGTTTCATCCCCTTTTTACAGATGAGTACTCCAATAATTTGAAATATATTTTAATTCCCCAAGTCCTTATCAATTCTACTTAGATGAATTGGTATGTGAACCTAGACTTTTATGAATCCAAAACCTATGCATAATGTGTCTTGAAACTCTTGCTTTCAAAAGGTGTTACAAGTAAGTAAATACAGTGTCAGGATCTAAAGGTTAGCTGAATTTATTAGTAATATATAGTTTGTCTCATGTATATATATATAACTATATATAGTTGTGTATTATATAAATATTACTTGTACATTTATATATAAATTATATCAATTAATGCATGAATATTCTGTACCAGGAGCTTTCATCTCTTCTCTCATTTAATAAAATATTTTGTTCAAAGGTAGTAAGAAGCATGTTGTCTTTCCTTGTCTCTTCTTGAGTTCAAGGAAACTCCCTAGCACCCTTAAGCAAACCTCATTGCTCAAGGTGCAGCTCAGGTTGAGCCCTACAGCACTTCCTGGACATGGAATCTTCAAGAATGGTTTAAACAAATCGCCATGTACTCTCTGAGGACAGACAAGAATGCCTTCTGCCTTAAGCATGCAGAATAGTAAACACTCCACAAATTGAACTTATTCAGAGGATGACTAATATAGAGGGGAAAAATTCTAATTGCTAGACAACTGAGTATCCCCACCAGTTCGTATCTGGGTTTTCTGCCTTCAATTTCCATGCTCATTTAATTTCCCAATTGTGTCTCCCTTTTAGCTCCACCTATTCCTAAAAAACACCTAATTTAAAAACAGCACTGGAGAGTGACATCAGCATCATGGCAGAGTGAGCTTTCCCCTAACTCCTCCCCCATAAGATACAAGTAAAGAACAGCCACAGACCAACAACAGAATCCTCAACAGTGAAAAGCAAGATCAGAAAAATCCACACTGCCGCACTTCTGAGAGTGGACCGTGCTGGGCCCCAGGAGGAAGTGGGGAGAGGTAAGGAAATCTCCTCTCTCTCCCCATCAGTTCAGCAATCCCGGTCCTCGGGGTCCAGGAGAGGGGGGAGGGGCAGCCCTCTGCTGGGAAACCATAGCTCTTCGGGTTTTCTCAGACAGTGGGAGACTCCCACACAGAGGACTCAGAACTGCTATGGGGTACCATCAACATCTGAGCACCCCAGAGAGTGGATAATGAAGGGTTAATGAGAAGTCCCCTATGCCAGGGACCCAGTGGGCAAAAGAGAGAGCCCCCTCCTCCATGCAAACTGGACCCTGCAGCCCAGCAGACCAGACCACATCAAGCGACCATCGGATAACAGGGAACAGCCACGGCAGAATGCAGGGGGCTCAGATTACACAGCCCTTTACCCCCACACAATGGCGTGGTGGAAATTGCAACCAGATATTTCCAGGATGCGGAAAAACAAGGATAATACAAGAACCACAATTCAAAGATAAGTAAAATCACCACACCATAAAGAAAATGACAAACACCCAGAAACCAACCATGATGACACAGAAATTCATATATATCCTAAACAACAGAGATTTCAAAATAGCTATCATAAAAACACTCAATGAAATACAAGACAACACAGATAAACAATTCAGCGAGGATTAGGAGTTTCTTCACAAAAGAGATTGAAATCATAAAGAAAAACCAATCAGTGCTGATATGGAGATGAAAAAACACATTGGAGGAGATAAAGGAGAATCTGGAATCTTTGAAGAACAGAGCTGACAATATGGAGGAAAAAATTAGGATTATAGAGGATAGGAAGACTACAGATATGCTCCAGATGCAAGAGGAGAAAGAACTAAGACTGAAAAGGAAATGAAGAAAGTCTCCGAAAAATATCTGACTCTATTAAAATAAATGTATCATAAGAATTATAGAGTATTCCTGAGGGAGGAAAGAGAGGGAAAGAGGAACAAGGAGAGCCTATTCAAAGGGAAATAATAGCTGAGAACTTCCAAAATCTGGGGAAGGAGCAGGAAATACAAGCAAGCCAAAGCCAACAGATCACCTAAATACATCAACAGGCAAAGGCCCACTCCACGACACCTAGTGGTAAGCCTAGCACAGAAAGTCAATGACAAAGAAACAATATTAAGGGCAGCTAGATAAGAACAAAAATAACGATACAAAGGAACTCCCATCAGGCTCCTCAGCGGATTTCTCAACAGAAACTTTACAGGTTAAGAGAAGACTGGAATGATATATCTCAAAATACTGAAAAGACAAAATCTTTCCTCCAGCCAAGAATACTCTATCCAGCAAAAATAATCTTCAAATATGATGGAGAAATAGTAACTCTCCCAGATAAACAAAAGCTAAAGGGAGTTCATGGCCACGAGACCCTCCCCACTACAAGAAATACTCCAGAAGGACCTCAGGAGCCCACGAAAAAAAGAAGAGAAAGGGAATACAGAAGCTTGGAGCAAGGAGAAATATATGTAGACAAACTCAGAAAAAATAGTACGCTCTTTACTGGAATAAGCTTAACAACAACTTAAAAACCAAAATCAAAAGATCAGAAAGGAAGGAATTCACCAAAGAAATAAATTTAACCTCTATATCACTGTAAACACACACTCCACAACACAAGATAAAATAAGGTATAACAAGTATGACTTACAAGGGGAAGAGGAAAGTGATTGAGTTGACTTACAATGTAAAAAGAAATAGGAGGCCATCAGATAATGGACTATCTCATACCACAAGATTTTTACACGAACACTCCAAAGTAACCACTAAATAAATAATCAAAACAAAATCACATATGAAGTAAAACAAAGAGAGAAAACTAGAAAGGAGTCATACGAAGGAGAACAACCAAACTGGAAATGGCAGTCCTAAACAAATGGGACAAGAAACAAAGGAAATGCAAAAGAACCAGAAAATAAGTGACAAAACAACAACATTAAGCCCTTATATATCAATAGTTACCCTAAATGTAAATGGATTGAACTCTCCAATCAAAAGATACAGTGGCAGGATGGATTAAAAAGCAAGACATAATAATATGCTGCCTCCAGGAAACACATCTCAGCTATAAAGACAAGCACATCCTCAGAGTGAAAGGGCGAAGAGCGATACTTCAAGCTAATGGCAAACAAAAGAAAGCAGATGCTGCCATACTCATATCAGACAAAGTAGACTTCAAGATAAAACAGGTTAAGAGAGACAAAGAAGGGCAATATATAATGATAAAAGGGACACTCCACCAAGAAGACATATCACTTATAAAAGTATATGCACCCAACCTAGGAGCACCAAGGCACATAAAGCAACTACTAACAAACTTAAAAGGAGACATTAACAACAACACAATAATAATAATATGGGATCTTAATACCCCACTTACATCAATGGATAGATCATCCAGACAAAAAGTCAATAAAGAAATAGTAGACTTAAAGGAAAACTGGATGAGATGGACCTAGAGATATACAGAGCACTTCATCAAAGAACAGCTGACTGCACACTCTTCTCAAGTGTGCATGGAACATTCTCAAGGATAGACCATATTTTGGGAAACAAAGCAAGCCTCAATAAATTTAAGAAGATTAAAATCATAA
>NW_028261259.1:8908939-8914336 GCF_057802395.1 Ceratotherium simum simum
GTGGCCTTGATGGTGGTGACAGTCTCAAGGGTGTATGCTTATGTCGAAATTCATCAAGCTGTATATGGAAAAGTATGACATCATCGTTGAGTCTTCTGCACCTTGAAATATGTCATGTCCTCATCACAAGAGAAAAAATTTGTAACTCTATATGGGGACAGATGTCAACTGGACTTATTGTGGTGATCATTTCAACATATATACAAACATTGAATCATTATGTCGTACTGCTGAAACTAATTTAATCTTGTATGTCAACTTTATCTCAATTAAAAAAACACAACAGACAAAACCATTTGAATACTGTATATGAGTTCAGTGAATCTCTGAAACTGCCCCATTCCCATATGGGAATTACAGGAAGCAGAGAGGATGATGTAAGATGGAAGAAAGTTGTATAAAACAGTATTCAAATTAAAATCATTTAAGTTGCTATCAGCTCCTTGTGGCAAAGTTCTGTGAGCACCGATCTACTTTCACATTTTTCCTGGAAAAACATACTTTCACATCCAACCCATAATAGTTTCATCATTTTCTCTAATAAGAAAATTTCAACTTAATAAATAAAAAGAAAAGCATATCTTATGTACGAATGAAGTTAGTGAACTTTACAGAGAAAAGAGCATATTTGTCCAATCTCAATAAAGGAAACAGAAGAACTGAATGATGATCAAATCTCGTTCAAGCTTATCTTTAAAAGCAAGTAAAACCAGGCTGTCTTTTCAAGGATGTGTGTAGAGCTGTCAGCCTTGGAAGATAGAAATAGTGGCCTCCTCTGGAGCAAAGGGCAGGCTTGCTTACTGCCCAGTATAATAAAAATAACACCCCCCCCAGGGCAAAGGTTAGCAGACATCCTGCCCGTTATCAAAGATTTGAGTTCCTTAGGCTCTGAGATCTTGCAACCCTCTGCATGTCACCTGGCCCACTGTGTATCACCCTGTAGGAAGTGAGATTTAGTGAACCGGTGCAAATGCTGATACTCTGGCCACTGCTATTGTTGTGGCATTAAGTCCTTTGTCTCTGACGCATGGGTCTTGTGACTTTTGCCAGCATCTGTAAGACCATTGTAGGCTAACTTATTGGTTTGCAGGTAAGGTAAAACATCAGACCTTTCACAGTTCCTGACAAGCCCTTAAAATAACTAGTAGTCTTAGGAACAGAGAGCTATCCAGAACAATATGCATGGATGGTCTTCATAGAAGACTTCATACAACCAAAACTTTAATAAGTCTCTCTGACCTCTTTTATTTCTACCCCAAATAGAAGGAGAGGCACCAAGCTATTACAGACCTAGGGCTTGTGCAAGTCACCTGGAGACCTAGTGACCAGCAACTTCCCATGGGGAGCAAAGACAGATGGGCATATTTCCAAAATGGACCCATGTGCCTCCCAGTCATCAAAAGGACAGTGCATTATCTTAATTTATGATGATTTGAGTCATTAAAATCTTGTGATGGGCCAAAGATACACTTCTAAGAGGAGTGAGGCACATGACAGTTGTAAGCAGATTAACACACTTGGTGCATATCAAACTCTGAACTAACTTTAGTGTTCTAATCAATTAAAAGCTACAACAAATTTAATTAGGTAGATTAAATGATATTTAGTGGTATCCCTGATTATTACTCTGCAATAATGAAAAAGAAGCTCATGTAAATAACTATAATTGATCTTACTTTAAAACATGATAGTCAGGACTGTTTGAGATAAGCTGGAGAGAAGGAAGGGGAGAAATAGACAAAAGTTAGCTGCTCTGAAGCCACTGCCAAGACCTCTGGATCTACATGTAACCCAGGAGATCGAGGCAAAGGGCTGTGCCCCTAGATCCTCCTGCACTGTGGTTTTCAGGGATGTCACAGGGCTGAAGCAGCTTCCTGAATCGTGTTTACATGTCCTTGTGTACAATACCCCTCACCATGGGGATGAACCACCATTCAATCATCCCTTACACCCCTCTAATTAACAATTAGCTTTCAGAATCATTGTATCATTACATGATAATTTATTCCTCAAACCTGTAGGATGCCGAGCTAAAAGGAAATCAAATATCAATGGCTTCTTTTCTTTGAAAGACCAAGATGTTCTTTCACACTTGGAATCCTGATTAGAGGATATATCCATCAAATCAATGGAAACAACTTAAGAAATGGACAGAGGGATATTTCATTCATATATATACATTTTGCATTGTTGCAAAAATATAGTTACATTTTAAAAAATTAGAATTTTTTGAAATTTCATAGATATTAAGGACTTTGTTCTGCTTATACTCCCTTTGGTTTACCAAATCAAACTCACTCTTTAATGAGCATTTCTAGCATTCAGTGCTAGTAACAAGCTTTTTTAAATTCTTATTTTTCCCAGGTCAAAGAACAAGGGTAGAGGTCATCAAGAGGTCAAGTCTAATCTACCTAGGGATGTGGCAGGCTTAACTATGGATGTTCAATCCAGACATTGCCAGCAGAACCACATCTCTTCATCCATAGGTGAGTTTTTACTAGTGATCACAGAGACTTGAGGATATCGAAGGAAATTCTTCATTAAGAACCAAAGTTATAGATTCCTATCTTGGGTTCATTACTTTGAATTTTTGACCCAAATCGTATATCTCGATTGGACCATGTTCAATTCTATGATCTTTAGAAGATGCAGCCTACAGCTGAAGAGAAACAGATACAACACCAATATCTTATCCTCTCTGAAGCCCAACTGAGAGCCCCTGGAGTCAGAAGTTTTCAAGACAAGAAAAAGTCATCCTTCTTCTGAACATAGACTGTAGAGGCTATACTAACATTCAACTTTATTTATTTTGTTTTTTATTTTTGTTTTGTGAGGAAGATCGGCCCTGAGCTAACATCTGCCAATCCTCCTCTTTTTGCTGAGGAAGACTGGCCGTAGGCTAACATCCATGCCCATCTTCCTCCACTTTATATGGGACGCCGCCACAGCATGGCTTGACAAGCAGTGCATCGGTGAGTGCCCGGGATCCGAACCCGCGAACCTCGGGCTGCCGTGAACCCTGGGCCGCCGGAGCGGAGCACTTGCACTTAACCGCTTGCGCCACCGGGCCAGCCCAAACATTCAACTTTAAATTGTTAACGTGACTTGTTAGAATGTGATGCAGCAAGCATAATACCTTCTAAGTTTCATGATTTTTCTCCAGAATACTGAGATGGATGACCTTGAACTCCAGTTTCCCCATAAATGTCTTTATTCAGAGATAAAATTAATTTCCCTATAAAATAATTCCCATAAAATTGTTACAAATATATCATAGTCTCTGACTAAAAGGGAACAAAGCAAAATGAGCAGTTGAATAGCAGTGTAATAAATTCCATACAAGGATCTTACTGCAGCATTATGTATAATAGTGAAACTGGAAATAACCCCATCTCTATCAAAGAAGAACTAAACAGATCGTGGTATTCCTGTTCTTTGGAGTAGCTCTAAAACTTCTAAAAAGCTAAGTTAGAGTGATGTGCACTGATAAGGAGAGGCATCTATGTTATATGGTTTGGGAAACAGCAAGTTGCAAAACGATGTAGTTATGTAATTTATGTTAAAAAAAACTTTATGTGTATTTATAAATTCATTGGAAATGTCCAGAAGAATAAGCTGCAACTTCTTAACAATAGTTCCTTCTGAGTAGGGGAGTGAGTTTGCAGGGAAGGGGATGGAAGGGGAAGGTTTCACTTTACATAGACCTATATAATTTGACTTTTTTTACAAAGTATGTAATTCTTTCATAATTAGAAAAATGAGTGATGTGACCGTTTGGTGCAGGGCAACAGTATTATGTTCACTAGTCTCTGTACTGTATGTTACTGCACAGCATGGACTGTAGGAGAAGGCCTAGAGGAGCAATGAAGACAAAAAGACATAACACCTGCAAAAAGTCAGTGGAGTATTTCTATATAAGAAACCTTGCAGGTGAGTGATGGTCAGTATCTTCCACTACTCCAGCTCTTGCAATAAACCTAGAATCTGCCCAAGGTAGGCCTGACGACCACGCCCTGGTAGTCCACTCCCCACCCAGGGCCTGTTTGTGCAGGTGACTGCCAACAATCAGACAATGGACTCAGGATGTGACGTGTGCTTTTGGGGCGGCTGGCAGAGAGGGACAAAGTGGAACACCAGCTAAGTGCACACACCTGAGAGGCGTAGTTCCAGGTACAGACTCAAAATGCACCAAGAAACTGTGTGAAGGAAGCTACTCGACCTCTCTGAGCCTCAGTGTCCCCCCTGTAAAATGGGGATCACAGGCCTACTTCACAGAGCTGTTGGGGAAGATACATAGAAGTGCCTATGACAGCCAGTGTCACATTATTAACAAAGTCATATCCGACTTCAGAATAATCGATGAAAAGAATAATGTGATGAGACCAAAGACGAGATGCCCACCTTTGTAAGCAGCCCCAGCAGCATGAGAATGAGAGGAGCTCCGAGTAAGCAGGGTTCCTCACAGCTCCACTTTAGAGGACAAACATGGGCTACACCAGGATAAGTGGCTGTTGTACAGTGACTCGTGTAGTGAGTGTGGGTCCCTAAAGACACTGTGAAATCCAGTTACACACAGTGTCTCCTAGGATACAACTACAAAGCAATCAATGCAGCAGTTAGGAATGGGAAGGGGGTGAGCAGAGGAGGTTCAGCACCACAAAATCTGACGGAAGACACTGAACCACGACGAGCGCCCAGCTCTGTCAACAGTTGCTGTGGTTGCAGCAGGAGATCAAATGTCTGAGGCAGCCATTGTGGGGACTGCTGGGAGCACAGTGGTCACTGCAGCCACACCCCAACAGCAGTGCATCGGAGCACACAGACCCAGAGACTTTCCTCTCCATTAATCCTTGTTTCAAGATGAAGAATATCCTCATGTTACAATGTCTCCTTCCAACCCTTGTGCCAGGCTTGTGCAAAGGTGCCATCAGAAGCTCCCTTGAAGAGGTCACAGACCAGAGTAGGATGGAACACTGGGGGAGCTGGGGAGCTGGCAGTTGCACCCTGGTAACTCCACAACACTGGACTATATCACCTGGGCTCACTGTTGAACTTTGACGAGAGAAAGAACCCGAGGATGTGGTCTAACGAGGAATTCACGTCTTGCTACACTGCATTCAGAGACACTGCAGAGTTTCCTCAACCTTTTCTTTACAAAAATGTTACAAGAATTCAGTGTGTCATTAATTCATAAAGAGGCAAATTTTTGACATAGCGTGACAGGGGTCTAGTTTCCTATGATCAGGTTTTCCAGTTTGTTTTGATAATATTCCACATTCAGTAATCAGAAATGTGACCTATTGGGAGTGTGTAATATAAACAAGGACTTGTTTTCATTTAGATCAATGCCCAGACTTTTTAAGGATGACATATAAATCAGGAAAACTGCTAATCATT